>NC_056751.1:664137839-664153431 GCF_019279795.1 Protopterus annectens | reverse complement strand
TTACATGCCTATCTGTGCCGTTGCGTGGAACACCGCGGTATTTACCGGACCGTAAGTGTTCACGATCGGTGCCGGGATGGCACATTCGTATTTTCGCCGTACATGCCTGATGCTGTGTAACGTTGCCAACAGACTGTGTGGAGTCTACGTTATGGCCGCCATACCTACGGTCGTGGTTTGTACATCGTCCTTTGCATCTCCGGTTTGCTATGGCCCTGTGGTACACTTTGGGACATTTGCGCTTTGCATCATTTTACGTCGCCACGTGCATAGCCACTGAGGAGATGCCAGTACTACTTTGTGGGTACTGATGTACATACGCCTATGGTTCCTGTACTGTATGCCTACGCCTGTTATTACACTCCGCCTGTGACATGTCACCTTCATACACAGTTTACACTGGCACACACATTACACACACACAGCGGAACACACGACAACCTCACCTCACACATACACATATTGCCGCCATGGCTGTCAACCTTCTATTTCCGGAGTGGGAACACACACAGTAGTAATGTGAAACACATGGGCATAATGTGGAACACATAGTAATGGCATAGTGACAACTTCAGCTAAGTAGGTCATAGGTTGATTATGATATGCTGATTTACTTACAGTGAAGAACCTTTACTGACTTACTATGAGTACATTCTATTTACCAGGATGTCATTTATATACATTCCTAACAATGGATGTTTGAGAGACATTTTCAATGTGGAACTTGTAGGTACTGCGAGGAACATGAACTGTTTTACACCCCGAATGAGGTCGTTCCTCATAATGTCGTACACTTCACTGGTATGCTTTCCGCTTTCACCGACGGTTGAACACAATACCTACGTTGGCGCATCGCGGTGGCGGCGTGTATCTCCGCACTCATGTCCTATGGATATGACACGCACATATGTAGGGTTGCCACCTTTTCAAATGGCCAATGTGGGAAATTTTAGTAGAAACGTCTGATTTTGCATGCCAACACACCCACGGCCAGTACAAAGGACAGCGATTCACTTTTTTGACGGAATACGACGATGTAGCATTACAGTTGCTTATTCTGTTTATTATCATATTTACATGTTTCTTCTACAATATAACTGTTTTGTGCAACTAATAAAGTAATTATGGGAAATGGTTTTGTCCTACAATCTCAGGACATTTGCCATTTTGTCAATGTTTTTGCAGGACACAACTGCCCAAAGGTGGACTGTCCCTCACAACGTGGGACAGGTGGTGACCCTACACATATCCCGTTACTGTACCGTGGACTGGTGACCATCCCGACACGCGGATATGTATTGATGCAGGTTAACATTTCCATGGCTGGCGTTACCTGCCCTGCCCACCCTCCAGGATAATCGGGTTGTCGGTCACTATGTTTAATATGTGGTGATTTCGCGTCTTACTTATCTGTGAACTTGCATCCCTGGGTTCCATATTACCCTGTTGTACTTTCTATCTGTGTATGCGTACATATATTTCTACATGTGTACTGATATGTATTTCCGTATCTGTGTATGCACATGCGTACATGTGTGGTCGACTTGCGGCGATAGTGGCAGCATATGGCTACGCCGTGTGCTGTTGAACCGGCGTCGTTGGCGTGTTGGCGTTCCATGCTCTGCTGGCTATTGGGTGTGCAGTGTTTGGCGGTGCCTTTGTTGGAGTCACATACGTCCGCACATACGGTACACATTACGGGCGGACATGTTTGTGTGGCGTCCATTTTACTGTGTGTGCAGGTCAGGAGGTGTCAGTCCATGGGGCCTACACTGTCAGAGTATGTGCTATGCGTTCCCTCTTTGCCAGGGCGTAGGCATATTGGGTACGCCTCTGTCTACCTACTGGGGCTGGCTCAGGGTGTCCGTGGCGCCGCACGCCCTGTGCCTGTGCTTGCCCTGGCAGTTGTGGCGGACTTGGTGGCCCTCCGGCATTATGTCCCTGCAGCAGCTGTTTCCGCAGAATCATATTGTGTAGCATACAACATACTATGAATATGTGGGCACTTGTGCCTGGAGAGTACTGCAAGGCTCCACCGGATGTATCCAAGCACCGGAACCGTGATTTCAACATCCCGAACACACGCTCTATGATTATTCTCGTTTGTGCGTGTGCCTCATTATGGCGTTCTTGCATGTGTGTGTGTGCATTTCTGATGGGTGTCATCAACCACGGCTCCAGTGCGTAGCCAGCATCCCACACAAGGTGACCTTGTGTGATGTCCCCACTGGCGAATACCTGGTACAGCTGTGAGGCATGCCAGATATGGGAGTCGTGGTAGCTTCCAGGGCTGCCGGCACACACATCCATGATAATGCCCTGCGCATTGCACACGACCTGGCAATTGATGGAGGGGTATCCCTTGCGGTTTATGTAGCGTCTACCCTGCTCCCCAGGTGGTGACTTGATTTCTATGTGCGTACAGTCTATCGCACCCAGGACCTCCGGGTATTGTGCCACACGGTGGAAGCGGCGCATATTGCTAGCCAACTCCTCCTGAGATGTGGGGAACTTTATGTGCTCATGGGCATGTGGTAACATGGCATCCAGGAACTGGTGTAGTACCCTGGATGCTGATGCCTGTGAGATGCCCATTATGTCCCGGTGGGCCTTTGAAAGGTACCTGTAGCCAGTATTCGCAAGCTCACACATACCTTTGTGTCCACTGGGATGGGCTCCCCTCTGTTGTCTCTTGTTCTCAGGCGCGGCCACAGCTCCACTATTTGCTGTAACGTGTCCCTGTCCACCCTGTAGCGCTCTACTATCTCCAGGTCTCGCAGCCCCTGGTAGGTCACCCTTGGTCTGAACACTCTCCTTCTCCTGTGAGGCCTACGGTTGTTGTCGGCACCACCCTCCGCAACTCCGTCTGTCTCTGCCACATACCTATGCATCACGGCCACGGCGGCACCCAGCATATACATGTTAAAAGTTCCCCGTCTGTTTACACCCTACGGTGCGGCGTTTGGGAAATCGCGCTGTGTGTTGCGCATTCACATTTATTACTGTTGTGCTGTATACCCGGTGAGGTCATTGGGTGTGTCTGTGCGTCCCTATCCGTGGATTATTTCCGTGGTTTTACGCTTGCAGCTGCAACGGTACTGCCTGTAGTGTTACATTACAGTTGCCTGCATTGCCTTCGCCTGGCATCTTACATTACTGCATCCTGCAGGCACATGGCATATGATGCATTTTATCTGCAGCCGCAGTTATGCTACCTCTGTACTTGGCTGTGCTATTTCGGTTCTTTGATCTTTGCATTTCTACTACATCCCCTATTATCTTTGCTCTCAAATGCCTCCCTTTCCCGTTCTGCAGGAGTCTGCATGCAGACTTATCAGCTGACGGCGTTTGCCCTTCCTGCATTGATTGGTGTTAATTGCTCGTTACGGATGCATTTACACTGCTTCCGCATTTCCTCGTATTCTCCGCATTACCTTCCTATATCCCTGGTTGTTGTGGTGAGGCCGTCACATGACTGGTTTCGGGAACGTAGTCATCCTCGTGCACATGCATTTGTACGCGCATTCTGTACTGTCAGCGCATCTATTTCCTAACACGCCAGTCATGATGTTGTGATGTGCATTGTACAGCCCAGATTTGCTGTCCTCCAATATCCTTCCTCCTACGGTGGCACACCCTGTGTGGTTGACATGTATCTGGTGTAGGCCACTCCTCGGTGTAGTACCGCTCGCTTGCTCCATCCTTACGCTGGCGCCGTTTTTGCGATTCACTATTATCTGCCTCATTTGCATGGAATTGACTACTAATACCTGGTTACGGCGCCGGACACCGCCTCCACTCCTTGACAACCATTGCGCTGGGGTTGCAGCTTTACATACATACTATGGTGTGTGGTGGCTGTGCAGCTGATTTGTGTTCTAATGCTCTTTTCGGACATTATCATATTATTTCATTGCTTTACAACTTCTGTGCACACATCCCGGGGTTCTGCTGTTCTTTCTACGTACGTGCCATTTATGTCATTTTTTACATTTTGTGCATATTTTCTTTGGACATTCTCGGTGCCTTTCCACATTGGCATATTGCACCTATATGATACCTGACTTTGACAGCCTTCCGTTACTCCTCCGGTATGTTTGGGTAAATGTAAACCGTTTTTTTTGGTTTACATTTCCGTGCCCTTACGCTACGCCTGCGCCACTTCATGGATCGCTATTGCCCTCATTTGCATGGTGCAATACCGCACACAGTGTGTTTTGCATACCTACGCCGGGGGGCGGAGACGGTCCGGCGCACGCCGGTAGTGCACGTGGAATTCATTCATACCTGAATCGCTCAGCAGCCATATTTGGCGTTATAACGCCAACGCTATGCGGGCGCCTGGCGCAAGGTTCATGAATCCCGGGGACAGTTTAACACTTTTCGCTATGTGAAGCAAAATGGTGTGTCCTAATCTGATCGATTACTGACGTGTAAACATACTGTAAACAGGGACAGCTTTAAGAAGAGAAGATGCGCTAAATGAATACACCTTTTCAAGTGGTGCTGCATCTCCTGGCATCAAAAGTGTATTTGAATACTGGTTAACAATGAACCCAATAGTATCAATATTATCAATGCTATTTCCAACACAGAATTACCCCCACCCAGTGTCTTTTATACAAAACTTGGAAAGGTGCTGAACTGTGAATAACTAGCTTGCCATCCAAAAGGAAAGCAAATTAAATTATTTTAATTATTTCAATTCTGCTTAATCTCAATATAGTGACCTGTGTGGTGATACTACTTTGTACTTTTCTGCTTTGTTCCATCTGATTGCATTTTAGTTTGTTCTGGGACCTTAGTCTTGTATTTTAATTAGCAGTTGTCAGAAGATTGTGTTTCTGCATTATTCTGCACTTTTATTTCCACAAGTAGAATTACTTGTGAAAGCTATTCTTTTGGATTTTAAATCCTTTTTGGCAACAGCCTTGTAGTTTAATTCACAGATTTGGCAGAACTGTGTACTACTGCCAGATCTGAGTTATTTCTTAGTGCATGATTTTGCATAAATAGTGTTACTGGTAAATCTCTGCATAGCGTGGCTCTATAAAATGTAGCAGAATTTCAATAGTAACAGAATTGTCTCTGCTCCATTTTGTGCTTCACTGCTTTTATATTCTGCTTATCATTTACCTGCTTGCATTATGTGTCTGCCCCACCGCCTAGTAACACATTAAGCTAAAGTTTCTAAAAGAACTCTGGTATTGCCTTGATTTCATTGGATGCCTCTCTAGCTAGCCTGCTTGCTTCTTGAAAAGTGCCCTTCTACCATTTTGCTGCTATTGTTTTTATAAGGCTGTATCTCTGCAATCCACACCTTAAGATAATCTGATTTTTAAAGTCCATAGATCCATTATACTGAGTGCCCACCAAGCAAACCAATATTGCTCTTGAGTAAACCTGTTTTACTACATATTGTCTCCAACTCATATTCCTGGAGCTCAGCAAAGGCTGGAGTCCTAGCCTGTATTCCAGAAGTGTTTTACTTGTATCCAGTGCCATCCAGGCAAGGTTAATCACCTTTGACGGCTAAATAGCTGTTAATTTATTTTGAGTAATCGCTACCATTTCCTGCTTTTATATGTGCATTTCACTGAATTTTTTTTAAATAATTGCTCTTTCTGTCACTTTTACTGCTGTACAACTATTGGAAAATTGCCTTCAGCAAGGGACTTCCCCTAGTTGTTTAAGTGGTTTGTGTTGGCATTGCACTTGTGGGTCTTGTCTACTGTGTTTTTACATTAGGAGGACTGTGTTTATTCGTCTTGTGATAGGAGGTGTTTGCCTTGTCTATCTGAGTGGGGAAATACACAAAAAGACTTGTAGTATAGTCATTTTATTGGCCAGAGGGCTTATTATTAAGTTTTCTGTTTTTTTCTGTTCTGCTATAAATTTTGCACAGTTGTGTGGGTTAGCAGTGCACTGTGTAGTAGCAAACACATAGAAATCAAATTTTCCCTGTGTAGCAGTCCATAAAACTGTAACCTGTAAAGCAGCAATGTAGAGCAAATACCTTGTGTGCCGACAAGCTTAGAGCAGCTAGCTGGGTGTCGAGTGACAATACCTATAGATTTAGTAGAATTCAGTTTTGTGTAAACATTTATTAGTCTGCACTAACAAAGCTCCATTAATAGCCTTTTAACCCCAATACACCATCCCCTTGTTGCTCACAAATGAAAGGACTGGGCAGAATGGATATGCAATCTCCTAATTTGTCTGTAGCCATTTTGTTGGATATGGGCATCTTGAGGCAATGAAGTAATTGTTTCATGTTTGTCAACAAATATATAATCCTTAAATAGACACATTATGCAAAAGGTTTACTTACACAATGACACTAGAGGCAAAACTCTCACATACAAGTACTCATCAGGTTCTTAAAACCACGTACTTACCATGCACCCCATATAGCACACAACATGCACTCACATAGACTAACGTATGCTGAGTCACTTAAAAGCAACCGTCCTAAACAACAAAGATCACCTTGACTGCCTGTTGTCAAAGTTATGCCTTTTCTAGTCAATGCCAAAGTGACAAACCTACTGACATAGCAAAATCAAGTCAACTGAACCTCAAGGTTTTACAGTTCAATGCCAGGAACTTAAATAAAAAAATATATATATACTCCCTCCAAGCTCTCCTCACACTTGAATATAGACATCTGTGCAGTTACTGAGACATGGGTTAAAGCAGCAGAGAGTACATTGGTGGTGCAAGGTTTCAGTGCCTTCCACAAATTTTAGACCAATAGCTACACAGACAAGGGCTAAAGGAGGAGGTGTTTCTACACCAATAACGAACATACCTCTAGGGTGATCAGATACGATAACGTGCTGGAGATACTACACGTGCAAATCACCAGAGACAAAATCTTGTACCATATTGCAGCCAGCTATAGATCACTATCCATGTCCCAAGAAGCTCATATTGCATAAGTGGACCTACTGGACACACTTCCTATCCAACCTAACACCCTACCCATTGGAGAATTTACTTAACCCTCTATAGCTTGGGAATCCTACACAGCCTCAAATCTGCAGGCACAGAGATTTCCAGACTTTGTAAATGCAAACACCCTTGACCAAACAGTGAGTACACCTACTAGAGTCTACAATATACTGTCCCATTTGCTCAAAATTATGGGCAAATTCTGCACCCCCCATCTCTCTTCCTCCCTGGTAAGGTCCAAAATTAAAGCTGTCTCCTTTAAAATTAAACTCTGTAATTCCATTAAAACTAGTAGCAGTTAAGAACCATTCCAAGACAAATTACTTGTTATTAAGTGATGGATTGTCATAATTCAGTGCCCCTCCAAACCATGAGAACATAGCAGCCTATGCTGAATTTTTCTCAGAAACTCTGTATAACCATGTCAGTGGCAGCATAGAGGCTTTTGTACCTACCAGAATTAAGCCCAGAAATAGTCCCTGAAACAACCCCCTCCCCAGTGGCAACACAAATTAAACAGAATATACAGCAAAGGGAAAAATAGCGCAAATATCAGGAAGGGTAATTCCCATAACTCTTATTAAAGTAAATAGGTGACTAAGAGGGCTAATTAGATCAAGAAAAGCCATCTACATCTATGTCAGAAAGGTCAAGGGCAGCATACATTAATGCACTGAAGTGGCGGTTAGTGGTGCCACATTCACAGAGCTTGGAGATATAGTGAACCTGTTAGAGGACATATTCAGTTCCTACTTTACCCCTCTCTCATCCCAACCATCCCCCCAAAACACTCTCAGTATTAACCCCTCCATCCATAACTAGGAGCATGTGCTGGCTGTACTCACTAAAGCCATGAACTCAGCTTCAATGGGCCCCAATAACATCCCAGGATGCCTCCTGAATCATCTAAAATATGATTTATCAGGACCCTTGATGTATTATTTAACTACAGCCTTAAAACAGGCTTTCTGCCACATGAATGGAGAACTGTGATGGTCAACCCCCTTCATAAGGAAGAACCTTTAACAGATCCTGAATACTACAGACCCATTAGTCTGACTAGTCCTTTTTTGCAAAGCCATGGAAAGAATTATCAAGGAAGTTGTCAACAAGGATGTAGGAGACCTCCAGACACTGGATCCATCCCACTTTGGCTTTGTCAAAGGAAGGTCATGCTTACTGAATCTGGTGGACCTCTTTCAAAAAGTTACTCAGGCAATGAATGAGGGGAAGTGGCAATCACTGCATGCCTTATGTGGAGTCCCCAGGGCTCTGTGCTAGGCCTACTCCTCTTATCATCTATTCCTTGGATGTCAAAGGCCTCTGGCTAACCATATTTGCAGATGATTGCAAACTGAGAGCAGTCATTGAATCCCCCAAAGATGATAACATCCTTCACAATGGTCTAATACAGAAAAATGCTTAATGCCAAAGCCATAGCTTAATACTCAATACCAAGAAATGCATTATAGTATCTTTTGGAAAATCTGCCTCCCCAATAAATCACCCTTGAAAGCTGATTCACTAGTCAGGGACCTGGGAACTCATGTAGATAGTATCCTAGCCTTCGACCAACATGTGTTCAAGGTAGTAAGAAAATCCTTCTATGTTTTTCAACTTATAAGCAGGGGCATGGCATCTAGATCCTGAGAGGTCAACAAGCCACTGTACTCCCTCTTCAGACCCATTGTAGAGTATAATGCCCCCTTCATTATGTACCTGACCAGACACATGCAGCAAATAGAACATCCAGAAGTGTTCCTTACAAAAAGAATGCAGGGAATAAACATAATGTCCTACACTGATCACCTCAAAACCCTGTCTCTTTACTCATCATCTTAATGACTTCTGAGAGGTGGTCTTTGTTTGGCATACAAGGCATACCCCAGCCCTGTTTTGATGAGCCTTTTGCACATCCATTAAAAAAAAAAAAACAGCATCAGAACCACTAAATTAAAAAAAAAGATTACTTGCAATATAAAGAGGACATTTTGGAGAGAGAGATACATTTCTCAGAGAATTCCCATTCTCTGGAATATGCTCCTTATCCATGTGAAGCAGAGTTGCTCTGTATCCCTATTTAAGTGCAGGTTGGACTAATATTTGATTAATGAGAATGGTCAACCCTGCTCTGGCTCCTATGCCTCTGATGGACAGAGGCAGTCAGTAAATCAACCCTATATAAATCAAATTTATGGGTCGCATTTGAGTTGCACGCCTAGGCTTATAAGGGTCCTAGTGGTCAATAGCCTAGTATACACCTATGAATGAAACTGCCATTTACTTTGTGAAGTACGCAAGATAAATAAGGTCATGTTCATGTCTTTATGGCAGTTTGGGATTTGTGTATAAAGCAACCTAAATCCCCTCAAAAAGTTTGAAAAGTCAGAATTAAAGTCAAGAGTCTAGTAGGAGCCGTCGTGATTTATCATATCGATCAGAACAAGTCCATGCAAAACACTGCTTGTTAACCATCTTTAAATTACGCAATATCAGGGGATGCTTTATTGCAGGCCAGCCACCTAGCTTAATCGAAAAGTTCTGTGAGGGTAGTCCTTACACACAGGCAATACTTCAGTGCATAGATGTTAACAATCAGCTTTGGAGTTGAAGCTATCAGATATCAGTCAGTAACCTAAACAATAATTAACACATTTTTTCCAATTTACACTCCCCATTCCAAAAAAAAAATGCTCATAACTTGGTCTGTATAGATTTTTACTAATCAAACTGATCTGTAAAGAAAAAACAGAATCCAGCAGTCAGTTCCAACACAAGGGCACCAAAATTCTACGTTTATTTCAAAAACTGTTGTAAAACTTGTCAAAAAACAAAGAATGATGCAATATAACACTGAACTGTTCAGTATTCAATATATAGAGGTGTGACATGTTTATTCATGGATTCCTGGTAAGTTAGGTCATTGTGGGTAATATCTCATTTGCTAGTTACTGCTGGTTAGGTAGTTAAAGTAGTTTGCTAGTATAATGAATTATGTGACTTTTATCAACTTAATGTGCAGAATATAATGCTTTAATGTATAAATGTGGATGTGAAAACTAATTTGCCTGTGTGTACAGTTATGTATGTGATGATAATGAAGTTGCACGCATGCATACTGTTGAATTAAATTGACTGGTCATACTTTAGTGCCTATAAGTGATGAAGAGGAAGGAGCAATTCTCTTTGAGCATACATCGAAGAACTCTGCAGATCCATTTGATTCCTCTTCAGGATCCGTTCAGTTGATAGCTATACGACCAATGGGAGCCCCTCTCAGTTATTCACATCCTGTGTCAGAAAGGAGCCAGGACTCAGCCATTGTGAATGGAGAGGTAAGCATTTTGATATCTTGCTACATTGTGGCGAAATGCACGAAATATTACAGACTCTCTTAACTTGTTATTTAAGAGTCAAATTTAAGGATACTGAGTTTCAGGCTTTAACAAAAATACTGAAACTTTGTATTTAAAATATCTGGATCACAGTAAAAGTCAATAGCAAAGAAATAATCATTTTTGGTTGATTAGCATATCTCCAGATTTTCCAAGCTTCCATTTACTTTCTGAAGGTATAAATTTCAGGGTCTTGGAGTAAGGTTGTTGGATCATAAAGTAAACAGATAAGCACCTGAAGCAACTGTGTAAGGCAAGAATTAGCCCAGTATTTGAGTGCACTCCATCTAAGGGTGCATACGCTCATACACGCACACTTGCAAACAAACATAAACACACACACACACACACACACACACACACACACACACACACACACACACACACACACACACACACACACACACACACACACATATGCAGACACATATGAGGACATGCGCTCATGCGTACACCTCCCAGAGACAGAAACACACACACACACACACACATGCAGACTTGTGGGCGAGTGCACATGTGCGCACTCCCAGGCACACACCATCCAATGCAAACACACATACAAATATGTACAAACCTAAGATAATTTTAGTATTTGCAGTGCACTTGCCAGCATGCTCTTAGGATGTTGGAGGTCGAAGATGGAGTTCTCATAAAGCCTGTGCAAATATGGAGTGAAGATACAAACTCCACACAGAAGGCAACCCAGTCAACAGTCAGATGGGGGGGGGGGGGTTCTAAGGACTTTGAGGTTTGGATTTTGCTTTGCTTTGTTGCTGTATAGATTAAGCTAACACTGATTTTGTCTTTGCATGTTATTTGAATGGGCTGCAGTGGAAATGCTGATAATCCTAGTGATAAGGCTCACCCTCACCGGAACATTTTGTGAAACTTTCAGGCAGTAAACATGGGATGTTATTAACAGCAGGAAATTAGTGGCTTTGATCACATAGTATCGGTAAACAATGATTTAAGTTTCTTTTTCATCATACGACAGAAGGAAGAAACATGGTAAAGACAAGGAATAGTTGGAGAGAAAGAAATGATGATCAAATGTACATAGGGACAGAGGGTATTTAAAACACTGCAAGAGCTCGCAACAATTTGGGTAATGCGGGAAGGTAATGGAGCTCTATGAGACGTAGGAAGAAGTGGATAGGAGAAACTGGAGGGCAGGATGGGAAAATGAAACAAAGAAATAGAAAAGAAGAGGAGAAAGGCACCATAGAGAGGATGGAAACAAAACAGGTTAAGTATAGAAGTAGAATTAAATATGAAGGCCTAAAAGAAAAATAAAAAAAATACTTGAGGGAAACAAAATAAGCAGAGAAGAGAAGCAAAGCGATGAACAGAGAAGAAGGAAGGCTTGCCCATTGTGGAATATGACTAGAAGTAAGTTACCAAAACAATATCAGGGAGGTAAATATGCACAAAATCAGGGACCAGGCAGTTAAGCTAATAAGAAGATGGCATCCTATCCCTATGAAGCTTGGAAAGGAGAAGAGAAAAGCAAAATCTAGTGCTGGAGGAATGGGGTGGGGGAGGCAGGATTGGTCCATAATTTATGGAGCAGCATATGGACCCAAGGTGTAGCAAGTCTGGAACTATGGAAGCAGATATTCTGAAAAGAAGGGGAAAACTCCTGGAATTTCTGTGTTCATGGACTGGGTAAGGAATATACAAATGGCAGGAAAAGGAGAGAAGAGGTTTCAGGGTGTTAGCTTCTGAAATAAAAAGGCATAATAGCAGCCCCCCGGAAGAAAAGCAGCGGCGGAGAAAGAAGAGTAATGCAGAAAAGATTCCTTTATGTCGCCTGAAAGAGCATAAGGTAAATAAACACGGGGGGGAACAGAATAGTGCACTTGCTGAGTCACTACAAGACTAAAAAGGTAGATGGGACAGGCAGTAGCTCACCTAACAGCTAACCACCAGCCCGGTCTCCAGATCTAACTACTCAGGAAGTGAATGAAAAATAAATCAGAATTGTAAATGAACATGACTAACCACTGGTGTAAAACAGAGTGCTCCTTGCATGAGGGTTCCACAATATGGAAACACGTTTTGGGAATTTAATTGCAAAATAGTTGTATCTTGGGGCTAGGTCAAAAGGTATTCAGCATCACACCTCTTTATTTGCCCCCAGGTCTGAACTGGCTATACTCAAGAGCTCCTGATTTCTCATACAGTGTTGATTTATAAGGGGCTTTTTTCCTAGTTATTTCCCTGAAATGGGCCTTTTCACATGCCCTTAATCAAAGCATATACATTGTAAGGTTTGCATGCATATCACAGATGTAAATGTCTGTGCATGTAATGACTTAGCCTGGAGTTTGGCAGATGCGTTTCATGGTAGATGCTTAACAACCTCATACAGTGACCTAAGCACTGGATTGGCTTAACAACCTCATACAGTGACCTAAGCACTGGATTGGCTTAACAACCTCATACAGTGACCTAAGCACTGGATTGCATCAGGTACTAGATGCTGCTGTGTTTGCAATTTGCAGTGTATCATTAAATGAATGTTTTATGAATGCCTCACTTAAGTAACTGATTAATTAAATTCATTTTCTATTGGTCAGAAGATATTCAAAAAGCTGTTAATGATGTCATTCAGTCTGATTATATCATTTAAACTAATTTGGTCCAGATCTGTAGGGGCACCTAGTGAAGGAATTATAACTTACCTCCAGGAACTGACAGCTTTAGAGAGGGTTCTGATAGTTAGAAGAGGTGAAAGAGTACCCTCATGTGGTTGTCATTGAGACGGCTATGAAATTTGCATATAATTGGATTGATGGGTACATTTTTGGACCATTGGCCTTGAATGAATAAGCTTTAATGATCTAGTTTTCAAGACAAAGAACCAATTCAAGACAAAGAACCCAGTCTTGTTTTATGATTAAATTTGTGTGTGTTGTTCTAGTTATTTTGAGAGTCAAAAGCTCCAGAAGAAGCTAATATGATATTGATTTTAATAACGTTTATTCATTACAACCCGCCCATGCAGAGTAGCCATATTACCCAGTTTATCAGCTATACTTAGTGAAAATTAATATTTCTGAATTCTAACATGTGTGTGTGTGTGTGTGTGTGTTTTGATATTAAGTTTACATAGGCAGTTTTCTTTTTTAATGATGTTTATGTGCATAGTGTTTGATGTGATTTTTTTTAATAAGGTAAGGATAAGTGTCTTACTTAGGTCAGTTAGTAGTATTTGTGATTATATTTAAATGTTTGGCTTTTTTCTTGCTGACTGGGTTCAACTGTTAATGCTGCTGTTATAGTGCGGAGAGGCAAAATATCTTGTACTGGAGACAAACAGTTTTGCATTGGTAGTAGGATACTTCACTGTGGTCCTAGTCAACAAATGTTCAGTTATCAGGTCCCAGTGACTGAATGACCTGTTTTTTGTTTTTTGTTGTTTTGCTGATCACAGCAGCCCTTACAACCAAGCAGCATTACTTTGTGGTTTATTTGCATGCTAACAACTGCAAAAGTACGGAGAAAAGGCAGCAATTACTATTAGATAATGCCAACTGTTTTCCTTTCTTCATGTTTCTGTGATCCTGAAGATAATGTATATAACTTGTGGGACAATATTCTGGGCAGAGACTCCGCAGTGATTTGTGGGGTGAGTGAGGTGGAACCTTCCCTCCAGCAAAAATGCCTATTTATTTTTTTTCCACCCTCTTTTGTTGGAAATCTGTGAAGTCAGTTTGACAGTGTCAGTTTCAGCCTGTGGGTTTGTTTCCTGGTGATCCAGTAGTATGGGACTTCAATGTCTGTTAGTCATTTGATGGCTGGGCCACAGCGAGTAGAAACAAGTTTAAGTAAACTGCAGCGATGAATACCATTTTTATTAATTAAGTTTAGAATGTTGTTGTTGTGTCTTTCGGCTTTTCCCGGTTAGGGGTCGCCACAGCGGAACTCCGGTCCGCTAATGATTGGCAGTAGATTTTTACATGCCGAGTTGCCAGCCCTGATGCACAACCTTCAACGAAGGCACGCCCATTCACGCATGTCTCCACACAGAAGACGCTCTAGCTGAGAATCGAACTGGACAACGTCCTACCGTGAGGCGACAATGCTACCGCAGCACCACCAGATCTAAGTTTAGAATGTATATCTAAATTTTATGGTCTGAATTTATGTTTATATGCAAAATGAAGGAGGTAAGAATTGCTGTTTTTCTAAGTAATGTTTATCTGAAAAATGGATAGTGTTTTCTAGTGATGTGAGCTATGTACAACTTGAAAGATTATTTACTTCAACAAATATAAAGAGAAATAATCCAATATTATCAAGACATTTGTGATCTTAGAAGATAAGAAAATTATGTTTGTCATCTACTTCTCAACCTCTTAGCGCAATAAATCTGGAAAATCCAAAAATAATTGGGGGACAAAGGCCCAAAAGTAGAGACAGATTTTCGTTACTGCTCTTCTAAATTTAGAAAGTTGTTAGAATGACAGGTTTTGCAATAGCATGCATTTTCTGAAAGATATGAAATCTGAAACTTAAATGTGTATCATTATTGACATAATTCTTCAATGATTTGCCAGAAAACAATAATTTTATGAGGAGCAGACCAAAACTGACATTTTATGAAAATTTGAAAAGTTGAGAAATAAACGTTTTAGTTCCTGCAATGTTTTCCACATGAAATTTCACATCTTATTGGTATAACACTGTTTCTGTAGATAAGCATAAAGAAAGTTTATGTCTGTAGATCAGAGACATCTGTGGGTGAGTTTAAACAGGGCAAACAGAAGTAACAGCTGCAAAGGCTTTCCATGCCAAGGAATGACTTTGCATAATTTGTTGAGTCCTGTGTAGGCTGACAGTAAACTACAAATCTCAGGCTGTTTGGCAGACTAATCCTTCTCCTCCAAGACCAGATGAAGGAATAAAAGTGTACTTGCACAATGCCTGTAGTTTATTATATTTAATCTTTGTTGTTCTAGAGAGGTTCAATTTCTGTGTTCAAGAATAGAATGGTAACTATGATCTCTAAACTATGAAAACCTATGTGCAATTATGGGGAAATACATACTTGTTCTCAAATTGTTGTAATGCGGAGAATCCCCTTTTCAGTGAGCAGAGCAATCTTAGAGGTAGTACAAGAAGTTGAGAGGTGTGGGTGAAGCCTCCAAATTGAAGGTTCAGGGGAGCAAGTGTAATATTGACTTCTGCAACTTGCTGTTAATTCCAATAAGTGGTACTTAAAAGCTTTTTAGTTGCAC
>NC_056751.1:664130339-664132839 GCF_019279795.1 Protopterus annectens | reverse complement strand
TGGTGCTGTTAAATATGTTTGAAGAAGATTTTAAGTATGTATCAGTCTATACTTGTGATTTCAAGTAACAATGTTTTCTTGAAATTTAAAGCAAAGTGCACTGAATACAGGGGAAAGGGTGGTGATAACAGTATGCATAAAGGAGTGAACCATGACAATGCATTTACATTAGACAGTAGATTTAAAGTATGTAAGGAAGTAATCACACAGAGCTATAAAATTATTATTAATAAAGCTTGAAGGAACAAGTAATTCTGGCCAGCACAGAGCAATCCAGACACTCGAGGGTTGTAATACAAAAGGGGGGGGGGGGGTGAGAAGACGTTTGGTGAATGGTTTGAGGAGATACTGTAACAGAGAGAACCAAGGCTTCCTTGTTGAAATAGGAGCTATTAGAAGGTTTGTTTTCTCCCTTTTTAGTTTTCATAACACCTTTTAAATTAGATAAATTCATAAAGTGGGCAAGAAGATTTAAAATTAATAAACATTATCACTTTCTGATAATGTAAACATGTAGACTAGATAAACTATTAAAAAAGAAACTGTCAAAGGGGGTAAGGAAGGAATGAGGGAACAAGGTAAAATAATAGCGTTGACAGGCTAGTCAGAGCAGAAATAAAGGCTAACAGAACATTATATTAGAAAATTGTTATTTTAGTAGCTAACACTAAAGCAGGAATGTCATTAAGCAGATTTTCCTCACATATCTGAGATGAACATTTCCCTTCACCTATCCAGTCATCCAACCTGGTTTGAAAGGTTGATACTGAAGTACTTTGCTATTCCAAAAACAGGGAATACGTTGTATTAGGTAGCTGCCATTGCAGTTGATGTTTTTTACAGCCCTAGAATGGGTGTTTGATTTAGGTGAAGGAGTTTAAAGAGAGCTTAGGTCACTGATAACACAGAAGGCTTAGGTGAGATCATCCCCTCAGGAATATATATGAATGTGAGTGGACAGAGAGGGCTTTTAATTTATCAGAGTAGCTAGGGGTACAGAGAACTAAGATCTTTTTCATCAGGAAAAAAATGAGGTCTCAAGATGGTTTAGGAAGGTACACATCAAAGGGAGCATTGTAGTCAATGATGGGTTCAACTAGGGAGGAATAAAGTGGGGCTCTGAATTCTTTGAGCCTTCAGGATAACTTGTGCATGACTGAATAATTTTCTATCCACTACAGAAACATGGTAGTCAAAAGAAAGTCTGTTATCAACAAAGGTTCTGAAGTCCCTGATAATTGTGGTTGATCTAGGAGGAATTACATTCATTTGGTAAGTGGAAACAGAGTTGTAGCTGTCTTATCTAGTATCCAGCACCATTTCCTGTTCAAAGGCCCCAAAACTATGAGGTGAAGAGTGACTATTCAACTAAGGAGTGAGCCATGACCACTTTCCCTAGTCTGTACCCCACTTTAAAAAAGAAAGGATGCATTCCCCAATTGTGCTGTCCTGATCAAAGCTAAGGAGCACGTCGGGTCCATTCTTCTTCTCCACCCCTAAGCTGAGGAGCAAAACAAAAAAGTCCCTTTTGTACCTGAAGACTGGAAAAATGTACTTTCTCTTCTTTAAATTGTAGGTAGCAAACTGCTTGCTACAAATGTAAAAGTCAGCTCACTACAAGTAAATACAGCACTGAAGCTTCAGCCCTGACAGAAAATGCATTACTGTCATGGCACTAGACCACACATGGAGCCCTGAAGTGCTTCAGCAAATGCAGTGTCAGCATTCAAAAACAGAATGTTGGTATGGAGGATTGTAACCCATGGCATCTTGTTGCCAGGGCATCTGTCCCCTTTTCCCTCACCCTAGCTATGTGTCTGAGTGGAGCTAATACTATATTTTACTAAATTAAACTATACTCATTACTTGGCATTGAGGTTAAGGCTATGATTAACAAACACACCAAACATGTGTTTAGCCAAACACTTGCTGGAAATTTTAAGAATCAGATTCAGTAACATTTTTTTACAGGAGAACCAAACATGAATTTTTGAACTACCTCAGCTGATTTAAGATTAAGCAATTTTTGATAAACCTAGCTGCAGGTATACTTTTTGTTTTGTTTTGTTCTCTGCATTTCTCAGGACTCTGGTTGTTTCTGTGTGGACTGTAGGTTGTAGCTCCAGATGCAATTATATGTATAACCTATTTCTGTCTCTGTTCCCAATCTCACTGGGAAAAATAAGGAAAAAAAAACTTTACAGAATTTGAGATTATTCCTCCCATGTCCAGAGTTTACCTCACTGGATATCCATATACCTACATTTTATTGAATCTATTTCCTTATCCTTGAAAATTCTTTGCAAAACACAGGGTATTACTGTGAAAATGGTATTATATTTTAGAAAGAAATTAAAATATCTTTATATTTTAGAAATAAATTAAAATATCTTTAGTGATGTAAAGCTTTATCAAAAACACACACATTTAATAAACAAAAGCAGGACTGAAATTGTCTGAAGTCGTGGCTGTAAAACTAAATGCATCACAACTACAGATT
>NC_056751.1:664045339-664125339 GCF_019279795.1 Protopterus annectens | reverse complement strand
GTCTGTTATTCTAAAAGTGTATTAATTCTGGTTTAAGCACTTGGGCTTTCAGGCCAGTTATTTTACATTAAGAGGGTTCGTGGTCTGCACTCTTGTGGGAGGAGAGGCTGGACTCTGCCCTTCTGAGCTGGGAATTTCTGGTTGAAGGCTTATAGTGCATGCATATCTGAACTGCTTCTTACTGAAGTTGGTGCCTTGTTTGCTGTGGCATAGACTGGATTCAGGCCTGCTGGATCTAGCTTTGTTTGTGTAACTTGAGCACTAATCCAGGCATTCTCTAAAGTATTCAATTGTATTTATTACTGCTTGGTAGTAACTTGATTAAAGTGTAGCTATCATTCTAAGTCTTTTGGATTAAGCACTTGGGCTTCAGACCAGTTGTTTTACATTAGGAAGGTTTGTGGCATGCACTGTGGTGGCAGGACAGGTAGCTTTCATCCTTCTAAGTTGGGAACTGCTGATTGAGAGCCCAGTGTCTGTTATTCTTAAAGTGTATTAGTTCTGGTTTAAGCACTTGGGCTTCAGGCCAGTTATTTTACATTAAGAAGGTTTGTGGTCTGCACTCTTGTGGGAGAAGAGGCTGGACTCTGCCCTTCTGAGCTGGGAATTTCTGGTTAAAGGTTTATAGTGCCTGAATATTTGAACTGTATCTTACCGAAATTGGTACACCTTGTTTGCTGTAGCATAGACTAGATCCAGGCCTGCTGAATCTAGCTTTGTTTATATGCTTGTTGTTTGTTTGCTTGTTATTTCCTTGGAAAGCTAATTCCACCTAATACGCGGCTTCTCAGCGCTTCTGTGGGTCACTAGTGATATCTGCATTGCTTACTGTACTTATTTCCTTGTTTCACTTGAAAGAAAGTTACTGTTTGTCGTTTTTGCATTTAAGTTACCTGTAACACATTGCACTTAAGTTACCTGGCACTTGCTCACTAAAGCAATTATATAAGTCAGCACTAAAAATTAAAAGCACTACACCCTCACTCCCCACTGGCCCTGGTTTTCAATTATTAAGGAATTCCCAATATTATTCTAGCATGTCCAAAGGTCAGTTGTCAATCTCCTCTCGGTCCAGCTGGTGAATCTGGGAATCTTGAGGCAATGTTACAACTGCCTCATGTACACAGACAACCCTCTCCTCCTCCCAACAAATTCCAACACATGTGAGAGATGCAACCATATAGCCAAACTGGAGGCTAAGCTCTCTCAACTGAGTACTGGCATAACCAGTCAGGAGGAGAAGGAAACCACACTCACTACAATTCCAGTCTCACATAGACCTACCACGACAGCAAACCAAACACATAATCACACAAAAACATACTCGGAGGCTCTAAATAAAGATCTGCAAGCAGCAGTGACCTCCAAAGCAGACACCCAAGCAGCCACTACCCCAAAACAAAACACGTGCAACACATATCTCACAAAGCCAGTGTGCCAAACAGTCACAGCCCTTAAGACTAAACAACACACCTGATACACTTGTAATAGGTGACTCTATCATCAGGCACACTGACGTCCCGCTCACCAGGCTGAACAAGGAAAGGGTCACGGTGAGCAGCCTGTCAGGCTAGGATCCACCACATAACACAAGCACTCAGGTCACTCCAAGGCAAGTACAAATATGACTCAGTCATTGTCCATGCTGGTGTGAATGACCTGAGACGTACCTCCTGGACTACATGAAAAGAGACATAAAGGAGCTCTCTGAGCATGTAGCCCAGGCGGTATGACCCTGACCTTGAGTAGCATCTTACCCTCACCAAGAATGATGCCACAATATGAAGACAAGATGATCAATTTCAACAATTGGCTTAAGTACTGGTGTCATTCAAAGGGGATCCAATGCCTGTCAGCTTGGGATGATATGCTCGACAAGCCACGATGCTTCGCTAGGGACGGCTTGCACCTGTCACACCTGGGCTTTGGATATTGGCAAAGGCTCTTGCTACCCCATAGTGCCTTTTTTAGGCAAGGCTCAAAAGACAAACCCACCTCCATAGGTATCACAAGGCATAAGAAACTAAGAGTAATGCTACTCAATGCCAGAAGTCTAAACCTCAAGATGCATGCACTCGAAACTCTCCTTAGCATGGAGAACATCGATATCTGTGCAGTAACAGAAACCTGGTTCCGGGCACCAGAGAGCACCCCAGCACTACCAGGTTATACCTCATACCATGCTTTTTGGCCCCAAAACTTGGACTGAACCACAAAAGGAGGGGGAGTATCGATATTCATCAAAGATACCCACACCTCCAGGTTGGTGGCAAAGCATGAAGCATCAGAGACTATCCATGTGCAACTAACAGTGGGTAAAACTGCCTTCCAGTTTATAGCCTGCTACAGACCACCCTCCCAAAGCCAGGAACCCCACTCGGCCTTCCTGAGAACACTGGAAAATATGAAGGTCTCTCCGAACACCATTATATTGGGTGACTTCAACTACCCAAACATAGACTGGGAGCATTACTCTAGCTCCAACACCCTAGCCCAAAGGTTCCTAGAATTTATAAACTCAAATGCTATGGAACAACTTGTTACCACTCCCACAAGAGGGGAAACATACTGGACCTGATCATCACCAACATGGGGACTCTATGCTCCAGACCAGAAGTGTATCCCTCACTGGTAAGATCAGACCATAAACTAATCTCACTGGATATTCACATCCCGACCCCACCACCTGCCCAGAAAACCACAGTGAAAAACTTCTCTAAAGCAAATTTCACACTCCTCAAAACTGAGGTGGAATCCTTCAAAGCCCCCGGGCCTGTGGAAAATACGGCCCAGACTGCAGAATCCTTTATAAACGCATTCTATGAACACCTTCAGGAATGCATGGATCATGCGATCCCAAATAAAACCAAGACCCAATCCTCTAAAGGCAGACGTCCTGTCTGGTGGACCCCAGCCATAAACAAACTATACAATAGAAGGAGGAAGCTACTAAATGATAGAGCAAAATCCCAAAAAGGGAAGGCATCACTGATCAGTATTAGCAAAAAACTACTGGCACACATAAAATTGTCTAAGGCCAGCTTCGAGAGAAAAATTGCACAGGACACTAAGGATAATCACAAGGCTTTCTTTAGTTATGTTAGGAACATGGGTGGTAATTCCCAGATATGCTCAGAATTAGTCCAAAATGAGAAAATATACAGCGAACCCACAGACATTGCCAACATCCTAGTTGACAAGTTCAGCGCAAACTCCCACCAAAGGGCAAATATCTATCCCAGCAGAGTGCTGCCCCTAACATCTCAGATGCTCAGGTAAGAGCCGCCCTCTCCAAAGCAAAAACACAGCATCAATGGGACCAGATGGTGTCCCGGGCTGCGTCCTACATGAACTCCAAGAAGAGCTAAACCCAAACATAAAACTACTGTTCAATCTCAGCCTTACTACAGGATATGTGCCCAAAGAGTGGCGTACAGCAACAGTGGTCCCTCTCCATAAAGGTGGTGCCTCAACGGATCCTGGAAACTATCGCCCCATAAGCCTGACTAGCTTGGTCTGCAAAGCTATGGAAAGGATCATCATGGACCTCATAAATAAAGATATCGGGGACCTACAAACACTGGATCCTACCCAGTTCGGCTTTGTTAAGGGCAGATCCTGCCTCTTAAACCTGGTTGATTTCTTTGAAACAGTCACCAAGGCCATTGACGAGGGAAGGTGGTCCACACAGCCTACCTGGACCTCGCAAAAGCCTTCGATACAATACCCCAGTCGGGCATTATAGATAAGCTCACCAGCTTAAATATAAACCCCTATGTCACTAGATGGATTCCAAACTGGCTCAAGGACAGAACCCACATGGTTAGAATTGCTGGAGCCATGTCAGACTCCAAACCAGTTACAAGTGGTGTCCCACAAGGCTCAGTCCTGGGACCTCTCTTGTTCGGTATATATTTCTCGGAGGTACAGGCCAACACGGAAGGACTGTGGCTGACCAAGTTCGCAGATGACTGCAAACTGGGCGCCATAATCGACTCTCCAGTCGACACAAGCACCCTCCAAAAGGGCCTCATAGAAACAGACAACTGGTGCCAGAGCCATGGCCTCAAGCTAAATGCCAAAAAGTGTATAGTCATCCCCTTTTTCAAAAACAAAGTGCCCACAAATTACCACATAGGTGGTAATCCATTTAGTACAGAAGAAGTAATTAGGGACCTGGGGACCCAAGTTGATAGCAATCTCTCATTTGACAACCACGTGGCCAAAGTGGTTAGAAAAACATTTTATATAGCCCACCTAATCATGAAGGGATTCACATCTAGATCAGGGGACGTCATCGTGCCTCTTTACTCATCCCTCATCAGGCCCATAATTGAGTACAATGCCCCCTTTGGGATGTACCTTACCAGACACCTGCAGCAACTGGAAAGACCCCAAAAGTACCTCACCAAGAGGATCAAAGGGCTCAAACAGATGCCATATGCTGCCCGGTTAAAGAAACTCCAGCTCTACTCAGTGGCATACCGCCTGTTCAGAGGTGATCTGTGCCTGACGTATAAAGCCATGTCCAACCCGGAATTAATGGACATGCGGCACCTCAGAAAATCCAAATCCCATCAAGCTACGCGCTCGAGACTTGAACCTCAGCACTGAAATAAATAGGACATGCTGGAGGGACAGATTCATAACCCAGAGGCTCCCTTCACTCTGGAATAAAATCCCAGTCCAGGTTAGGCAGAGTCCCTCATTGACTCTCTTCAAGAGGAATCTTGATGAGTGGATGGGAGATCATAGGTTTACCCCGGGTATCACTTCTGTGTCACTGTTAGACAGAGGCACAGTATACTAACCTCGAAAAAGGGCATAGCAAAATAAATTTAAAATGGGTGGCGAAAGCCAAACACATTCTGGCTAGGCTTATAAATGCCCTAGGGCCGATAGCCTAGTATGAACCTATAAACCTATGAACCTATGAACCTAAAAGTCCATTCGATGATTAGTAGCTTCACTAAATAGGTGTTTGATGAAGAGATGTTCACTATTTTAAGATTCAATGAAATATCATAGACCCTAGCAATCCTGTATGTAAACTGTCTGGTGCATAAGAAGCAAGTCTGTTGGGGTAATTCAGTGAGTCCTACACAGAGCGATTCTCCATGTAGGAATAGTGGCATGGCCCAAAAACGAAGTCAGGAGGCCGAGTGATCCAGGAAACAAGGCCGGGGGCATGCACAAGCCTCCCCAGCACTGTCTGGACATGGAGGAGACCGCATAATGCAAATCACCTCATTTGCTGTTGAAAAACATGCAAATGAGGTGAATTTGTGATCCAGGAAGCAGATAGGCATCCGTGTAGGAGCCATGTCTGCAGGAGAAATGTTGCTGATCCCTGGGCTTTGTCTTGGTTCCTGTTTTCTCCATTTTCCTTGTTTGGTCAAGGGGTAGTTTCTTTACTCACTAGTGGGAGTAGGGAGTACTGAGCTGCCTGTTTGTCCTCAGAGGAGTGGTTTAAGGCAGTAACTTGTAGTTTATTGGCCATTTTGGGTCATTTCCTGTCTTTTCCAGCCCCCTGCTACAAAGCACGTTTTGGCAGGCTTTTCCAGCTATTGAGAACTCAGCACAGCTCCTCGTGGTGGCCAGCAGTGTTCCTCTAGCAGCAGAGACCAGAAAAGACTACCTTTCCAGATTTTAAGTATTTTTCTTGGCTTTTTCGACTTATTGTGCCTTTCGACTACTGTTTCTGCTTATTTTATCAAAGTTTGCACTGTTTTTACTGTGTTTATAAGCTAAAACTGTTTACTGCACTTGCTAGTTTAAGTTTTGCCTAAAAGTTAAACTACAGGCTAATACACTCAAGTGTACTAGCTTTTGATAGCATTTAATCGAAAATCATAGCATTTATTGTGTTTTCTGCTTTTCTGTAAAAAAACTTGAAAAAAAAAAATATATCCTTGCTTTCCATACTTTCCAAACTAGTGTTCCAGAGACCAGATTTTGCTGATCCCTGGGCTTTGTCTTGGTTCCTGTTTTCTCCATTTTCCTTGTTTGGTCAAGGGTAGTTTCTTTACTCACTAGTGGGAGTAGGGAGTACTGAGCTGCCTGTTTGTCCTCAGAGGAGTGGTTTAAGGCAGTAACTTGTAGTTTATTGGCCATTTTGGGTCATTTCCTGTCTTTTCCAGCCCCTGCTATAAAGCACATTTTGGCGGGCTTTTCCAGCTATTGAGAACTCAGCACAGCTCCTCGTGGTGGCCAGCAGTGTTCCTCTAGCAGCAGAGACCAGAAAAGACTACCTTTCCAGATTTTAAGTATTTTTCTTGGCTTTTTCGACTTATTGTGCCTTTCGACTACTGTTTCTGCTTATTTTATCAAAGTTTGCACTGTTTTTACTGTGTTTATAAGCTAAAACTGTTTACTGCACTTGCTAGTTTAAGTTTTGCCTAAAAGTTAAACTACAGGCTAATACACTCAAGTGTACTAGCTTTTGATAGCATTTAATCGAAAATCATAGCATTTATTGTGTTTTCTGCTTTTCTGTTAAAAACTTGAAAGAAAATATATATCCTTGCTTTCCATACTTTCCAAACTAGTGTTCCAGAGACCAGATTTTGCTGATCCCTGGGCTTTGTCTTGGTTCCTGTTTTCTCCATTTTCCTTGTTTGGTCAAGGGTAGTTTCTTTACTCACTAGTGGGAGTAGGGAGTACTGAGCTGCCTGTTTGTCCTCAGAGGAGTGGTTTAAGGCAGTAACTTGTAGTTTATTGGCCATTTTGGGTCATTTCCTGTCTTTTCCAGCCCCCTGCTATAAAGCACGTTTTGGCGGGCTTTTCCAGCTATTGAGAACTCAGCACAGCTCCTCGTGGTGGCCAGCAGTGTTCCTCTAGCAGCAGAGACCAGAAAAGACTACCTTTCCAGATTTTAAGTATTTTTCTTGGCTTTTTCGACTTATTGTGCCTTTCGACTACTGTTTCTGCTTATTTTATCAAAGTTTGCACTGTTTTTACTGTGTTTATAAGCTAAAACTGTTTACTGCACTTGCTAGTTTAAGTTTTGCCTAAAAGTTAAACTACAGGCTAATACACTCAAGTGTACTAGCTTTTGATAGCATTTAATCGAAAATCATAGCATTTATTGTGTTTTCTGCTTTTCTGTAAAAAAAACTTGAAAAAAAAAATATATCCTTGCTTTCCATACTTTCCAAACTAGTGTTCCAGAGACCAGATTTTGCTGATCCCTGGGCTTTGTCTTGGTTCCTGTTTTCTCCATTTTCCTTGTTTGGTCAAGGGGTAGTTTCTTTACTCACTAGTGGGAGTAGGGAGTACTGAGCTGCCTGTTTGTCCTCAGAGGAGTGGTTTAAGGCAGTAACTTGTAGTTTATTGGCCATTTTGGGTCATTTCCTGTCTTTTCCAGCCCCCTGCTATAAAGCACGTTTTGGCGGGCTTTTCCAGCTATTGAGAACTCAGCACAGCTCCTCGTGGTGGCCAGCAGTGTTCCTCTAGCAGCAGAGACCAGAAAAGACTACCTTTCCAGATTTTAAGTATTTTTCTTGGCTTTTTCGACTTATTGTGCCTTTCGACTACTGTTTCTGCTTATTTTATCAAAGTTTGCACTGTTTTTACTGTGTTTATAAGCTAAAACTGTTTACTGCACTTGCTAGTTTAAGTTTTGCCTAAAAGTTAAACTACAGGCTAATACACTCAAGTGTACTAGCTTTTGATAGCATTTAATCGAAAATCATAGCATTTATTGTGTTTTCTGCTTTTCTGTAAAAAAAAACTTGAAAAAAAAAATATATCCTTGCTTTCCATACTTTCCAAACTAGTGTTCCAGAGACCAGATTTTGCTGATCCCTGGGCTTTGTCTTGGTTCCTGTTTTCTCCATTTTCCTTGTTTGGTCAAGGGTAGTTTCTTTACTCACTAGTGGGAGTAGGGAGTACTGAGCTGCCTGTTTGTCCTCAGAGGAGTGGTTTAAGGCAGTAACTTGTAGTTTATTGGCCATTTTGGGTCATTTCCTGTCTTTTCCAGCCCCCTGCTATAAAGCACGTTTTGGCAGGCTTTTCCAGCTATTGAGAACTCAGCACAGCTCCTCGTGGTGGCCAGCAGTGTTCCTCTAGCAGCAGAGACCAGAAAAGACTACCTTTCCAGATTTTAAGTATTTTTCTTGGCTTTTTCAACTTATTGTGCCTTTCGACTACTGTTTCTGCTTATTTTATCAAAGTTTGCACTGTTTTTACTGTGTTTATAAGCTAAAACTGTTTACTGCACTTGCTAGTTTAAGTTTTGCCTAAAAGTTAAACTACAGGCTAATACACTCAAGTGTACTAGCTTTTGATAGCATTTAATCGAAAATCATAGCATTTATTGTGTTTTCTGCTTTTCTGTAAAAAAAACTTGAAAAAAAAAAATATATCCTTGCTTTCCATACTTTCCAAACTAGTGTTCCAGAGACCAGATTTTGCTGATCCCTGGGCTTTGTCTTGGTTCCTGTTTTCTCCATTTTCCTTGTTTGGTCAAGGGGTAGTTTCTTTACTCACTAGTGGGAGTAGGGAGTACTGAGCTGCCTGTTTGTCCTCAGAGGAGTGGTTTAAGGCAGTAACTTGTAGTTTATTGGCCATTTTGGGTCATTTCCTGTCTTTTCCAGCCCCCTGCTATAAAGCACGCTTTGGCGGGCTTTTCCAGCTATTGAGAACTCAGCACAGCTCCTCGTGGTGGCCAGCAGTGTTCCTCTAGCAGCAGAGACCAGAAAAGACTACCTTTCCAGATTTTAAGTATTTTTCTTGGCTTTTTCGACTTATTGTGCCTTTCGACTACTGTTTCTGCTTATTTTATCAAAGTTTGCACTGTTTTTACTGTGTTTATAAGCTAAAACTGTTTACTGCACTTGCTAGTTTAAGTTTTGCCTAAAAGTTAAACTACAGGCTAATACACTCAAGTGTACTAGCTTTTGACAGCATTTAATCGAAAATCATAGCATTTATTGTGTTTTCTGCTTTTCTGTAAAAAATACTTGAAAAAAAAAAAATATATCCTTGCTTTCCATACTTTCCAAACTAGTGTTCCAGAGACCAGATTTTGCTGATCCCTGGGCTTTGTCTTGGTTCCTGTTTTCTCCATTTTCCTTGTTTGGTCAAGGGTAGTTTCTTTACTCACTAGTGGGAGTAGGGAGTACTGAGCTGCCTGTTTGTCCTCAGAGGAGTGGTTTAAGGCAGTAACTTGTAGTTTATTGGCCATTTTGGGTCATTTCCTGTCTTTTCCAGCCCCCTGCTATAAAGCACGCTTTAGCGTGCATTAGCGCGATTTAGCGCGGAGCTGCCACTGTTGCACACTAGGGCAGCACCGGTTAAGCAGGTTTAAACTATTCGGGCTACCTAAAGTCCACTCTTCAAATTTTCCCTTGAAACTACCTTCCTCGACCTATACTACTGATCTAATCAGCGCATCCTATAACTAAAAAGATCATCTCTACTTGACTCTAAGTAGACTATTCTCTATCTGTTAAACCCAGCACTTGCTCCTACAGTACTTATTACCTTGATAAGGCACTCTTATAGATAGCACCCCAAAAAGGCAACCCCCCATTTCTCGGTCACCCACATTCCCCGGAATCTTTTTTAAAGTTTTTGTCTATCCTTCTAGCATGTCGAGGGATCAGTTGCTAGTGTCCTCTCCTGCTCAGCTGGTGAACCTGGGAATATTGAGGCAATGTTACAATTGCCTCATGTACACAGACAACCCTCTCCTCCTCCCACAAAACACAAATACATGCGAGAGATGCAACTATACGGCCAAACTGGAGGCTGAGCTCTCTCAACATAGGACTGGCAAGACCAGTCAGGAGGAGAAGGTTACCACACACACTATAGACCCAGTCTCACATAGTACCATTACAACCTCAAATCATACACATAAACACACAAAGACATACTCGGAGGCTCTGATCAAAAATCTACCAAAACAGCAGAGGCCACCAAAGCAGACACCCAAACAACCACCACCTCAGAACACAACACCTGCAACACATAGACCTCACAGTCAGAGTGTCAAACAGTCACAGCCCTTAAGGCCAAACACAATGCCAGACACACTAGTCATTGGTGACTCCATAGTCAGACACACTGACGTCCGCCACCAGACTGAGTAAGGAGAAGGTCACAGTAAGCTGTCTGTCGGGCTAGGATCCGCCACATAACGCAAGCACTCAGGTCTCTCAACAGCAGGTACAAATACGACTCAGTCATTGTCCACGCTGGTGTAAACGACCTGAGATGTACCTCCTTGGACTACATGAAAAGAGACATTGAGGAGCTCTCTGATTATGTAGCCCAGGCAGGTATGACCCTGACCTTGAGCAGTATCCTACCTTCACCAAGAATGATGCCACAATACAGAGATAAGATGATCAGCTTTAACAATTGGCTTAAACACTGGTGTCATTCAAAGGGGATCCAGTATCTGTCTGCCTGGGATGACATGCTGGACAAGCCACGCTGCTTCAAGGGACGGCTTGCACCTGTCACCCTGGGATTCCGGATATTGGCAAAGGCTCTTGCCACCCCATAGTGCCTTTTTAGGCAAGGCTCAAATTCTAAACCTACCACCCTAGAACACAAAAAGGAAAAACTAAGGGTAATGCTGCTCAATGCCAGAAGTCTAAATCTCAAAATGCACGCACTCGAGGCCCTTCTCAGTATGGAGAACATCGATGTCTGTGCTGTGACAGAAACCTGGTTCAAGGCTCCTGAGAGCACCCCAGCGCTATCAGGTTTTACCTCATATCATGCTCCGCCCCAAAATCAGGAAAATACCAAGAAAGGAGGGGGTATCCATATTCATCAAGGACACCCACACCTCAAGACTGGTGGCAACGCATGATGCATCGGAGACCATCCAGGTGCAATTAACCGTAGGCAAGACTGCTCTGCAAATTGTAGCATGTTACAGGCCACCCTCACAAACTCAGGAACCTCACATGGCCTTCCTGAAAACACTAGAGGGGATAAATGTATCACCAAACACCATCATACTAGGTGACTTCAATTACCCAAATATAGACTGGGAACACTACTCAAGCCCAAACACCCTAGCCCAAAAGTTCCTGGAATTCATAAACTCAAATGCCATGGAACAACTAGTCACCATCCCCACAAGAGGAGATAACATACTTGATGTCATCATCACGAACATGGGAGCACAATGTTCAACACCGAAGTATACCCCTCACTGGTGAGATCAGATCACAAACTAATCTCGCTGGAGGTCCTCATCCCACCCCCACCTGAAATAAAAAAGACCACAGTAAAGAACTTCTCAAAAGCCGACTTCACACTTCTAAAGACTAGTGTGGTCTCCTTTAAGGCCCCCGAGCCGGCGGAAAACAGTACTCAAGCCGCTGAATCACTTACAAATGCCTTCTACCAGCACCTGCAGGACTGCATGGATAAGGCAATCCCAAGCAAAACAAAGACTCTTTGTACCAAAGGCAAGCGTCCAGTCTGGTGGACCCCAGCCATAAACAAACTCTACAACAAAAGGAGGAAGCTACTACAAGATAGAGCAAAATCCTTAAAAGGTAAGACACCCTTGATCACTATAAGTAAAAACTAAGAGCTCTCATAAAATCATCCAAAGCAAATTTCGAGAGAAAAATAGCTAAAGACTCAAAAGACAATCATAAGGCCTTCTTTAGCTATGTTAGAAACCTAGGAGGAAACTCCCAGATATGCTCAGAACTAGTTCAAAATGATGTGAAGATTACTGATCCTACAGACATTGCCAACATACTGGCTGACAGGTTCACTGCAAACTTCTCCCCTCCCCCAAAAGGAGAGATATCTATACCAAACGATTGCAGCCCCCAAACATCTCCAGCGCCCAAGTGAGAACTGCTCTCTCCAAAGCAAAAACACAGCATCCATGGGACCTGATGGTGTCCCTGGCTGTGTGCTCCACGAACTCAATGAGGAATTAAACCCACAGCTAGGACAGCTGTTTAATCAAAGTCTTATCTCTGGATACACTCCAGGAGTGGCGCACTGCAACTGTGGTCCCACTTCACAAAGGCGGTACCTCCACCGACCCTGGAAATTACCGCCCATTAGCTTGACAAGCCTTATCTGCAAAGCCATGGAGAGGATCATAATGGACCTCATAAATAAAGACATAGGGAATTTGCAGACCTTGGATCCAACCCAGTTTGGCTTTGTCAAAGGCAGATCATGCCTTTTAAACTTGGTTGACTTTTCAAACAGTCACCAAAGCCATTGATGAGGGAAAGGCAGTCCATACAGCCTACCTCGATCTGGCTAAGGCCTTCGATACAATACCCCACTCGGGTATCATTGAAAAACTCATCAGCTTAAATGTTAACCCATACATCACAAGATGGGTTGCAAACTGGCTGAGTGACAGAACCCACAGGGTCAGAGTTGCTGGCGCCATGTCAGACTCAAAGCCTGTCACAAGTGGTGTCCCACAGGGCTCAGTCCTGGGCCCACTCTTGTTTGGCATCTACTTTTCCGGTACAAGCAAACACAGGAGGGTTATGGCTGACAAAGTTTGCAGATGACTGCAAACTGGCCATAGTAGAAAACACATCTGACACAGATATCCTTCAGAAGGGTCTCACAGAAACGGATAACTGGTGCCAGAGCCACGGCCTAAAGTTAAATGCCAAAAATGCATAGTCATACCCTTCGGAAAAACAAGGTTACCCCTAGCTACCAAATAGGTGTCAATCCACTGAGCACAGAAGAAGTTATCAGGGACCTGGGGACCCAGGTTGATAGTAGTCTGTCATTTGACACCCATGTAGCTAAAGTAGTTAGGAAGACCTTCTACATTGCCCACCTTATCATGAAGGGATTCTCATCTAGATCAAGGGAGGTTATAGTCTCCCTTTACTCATCACTCATCAGACCAATGATTGAGTACAATGCCCCATTCGGAATGTATCTGACCCGACACTTGCAGCAGCTGGAGAGGCCACAAAAGTTCCTCACCAAAAGGATAAAGGGTCTCAAAAATTTATCCTATGCTGCCCGACTGAAAGAACTCCAGCTCTATTCAGTCGCCACTTGCTCAGAGGTGACCTTTGCCTAACATACAAGGCCATGTCAAACCCAGATTTGATGAATATGCTCCACCTCAAAAATCTAGATCCATCAGAGCCACAAGGGCGGGAGACTTAAACCTCGACACGGCTATTAATAGGACGTGCTGGAGGGATAGATTCATCACCCAAAGACTCCCTATGCTGTGGAACAAAATCCCGGTACATGTGAGGCAGAGCACCTCGCTGGCCTTGTTCAAGAGAAATCTTGACCAATGGATGGGAGATCGCAGATATACCCCAGGGATTACCTCAGTGTCACTGCTCGACAGAGGCACAGCAAAATAATGGGTATAGTTCCCCATACTAAAGGGGTGGCGTAAGCCACAAAATGATGGGCTAGGCTTGTAAATGCCCTCGGGCAGATAGCCTAGTATGAACCTATGAACCTATGAACCTACTAATCGTGTACCGGAATGTAAAAATAAAAAGGGGGCTGTGACAACTCAAATAAAAGCATGTATTAGGTGCAGTAGCCATGCCAATTGCCAAAACTATGGCCATTGGCATTTAAAACTGATGCAATTAATGAAAAAAAATCAAAAGATTTTTTTAACACATATGACACATTTAAGCAGTGTGCAGCGACACGCAAACATAATAGATCGTAAAATAAAAATTAAAATAGTAAAATATGAGATATAAAGCTATATTGAAGTTCCTCATTATACTGGCTAGTAGGCAGAGTCATACAGTGGCAGGTTATAGTGGTTGCTAAGGACATAGATTCTGGTGTAGTGCAGTAACTAGGGCATACACGATTAGATCTAAATGAGCTAAGTTTATTGAATAGCAAAATGTGTAGGGGCTACGATATGGTAGTGTAGGCAGAAGAGGCAGGTGACATGAAAAGGGTGTGTGTCAGGGTTTGTGTAAGCACATTGGAGCTCAGCGGCTCCTGTTTGCGCTCAGCTAAACACAGTTAAGCAAGGGGAGTGTGTCTGAGGTTGCTAAGCTGTTCTTAGCTGGGTAAAAAAATGCTGAGCATGCTCATGTACAGAGGATGGCCTTTTCTGCTCAGCAACATTTACACTAGCTTCAAGGGTTTGCATGGAGCACCGTGGGGCTTAGAAGTGGAGGAAATTGAAAAAAATAAATAAATAAAAGGAAATAACTTTAAAAAGGCAATCAACTATAAATGACTAATAAGGCCTCTGCCACTCACAATGAGTCATTCAAACCCTCAGTAATGCAGTTGGCAGGTGGGACTGTATTCATAGTCAGCCAATCACACAGGCAGCATCTGCAGCACACCAGTATAAAGTATGCAAACACTGTTCAATCTGATTGTCCCACATACTCTGCACCATTGGAGTACACACTGGGAATTTTAATTGACAAAATGATAGGGGCTGCTGCTGCTTTGCTACATCTCTATGTGCTGCAGACTGAGAGTGGTGATGATGATGCTGACAACCGGCCCAGACTGAGGAGGAAAAGACTGTTCATACCCAGGGTAACCTTTCATGGGCTACATGAGCTGGAGATAGTAGAGCGCTACAGGGTGAACAGAGACATACTCTAGCAACTCACTGAGCTCTGCCGGCCTCACCTCAGACCCAGTGCTAACAGAGGGGAACCCATCCCAGTGGAAACAAAAATATGTGTAGCCTTAAGTATACTAGCTACAGGTACTTTCCAAAGACCTACTGGGGACATCATGGGGATCTCACAGGCATCCGCATCCAGGGTACACTACCAGTTCTTGGATGTCATGCTAACACATGCCAGTGAGCACATTTATTTCACCAACACCCCTGAGGAGAGGACCAGCAATATGCATCACTTCCACCATGTAGCACAGTACCCAGAGGTACTGGGTGTCATAGACTGCACTCATGTGCACTTCAAAGCACTACCTAGTGAGGAGGCTAGAGTCTACATCAACCACAAGAGCCATTACTCCATCAACTGCCAGGTCATGTGCAATGGGCAGGACATTATCATCAGTATGTGTGCTGGCAGCCCTGGCAGTTATCACAACTCCCACATCTGGCACGCCTCACAGCTGTACCAGGCATTTGCCAGGGCGGATGATGACAACCATCAGAAATGCACACATACCCACTGAAGAATGCCGTAATGAGGCACACGCACAAACTAGGAACATTGTATAGTGTGTATTTGGGCTGCTCAAGTTACGGTTCTGCTGCCTTGACATAACTGCCACATGTGCACACATGTTCATAGTAGTTCATTTTATCTTCCATGCTACACAATATGATCCTGTGTAAACAGCTGTGGCAGGAACATTACAGGGAAGGGGGACACAGCTCTCCACTATTGCCAAAGTCCCCACAGCACAGGGGGACTCGTAGGATGAACCCCCTCACACTATTCCTGGAGGCAGATGTAGGCATGCCCATTATGCCCTGGCCTTGACAAAGAGGCAATGCATAGCACATACACTGACACCCTAGGGACCCAGGCACTGACACCTCACTCCAACTTGCGCACACAGTTAAAGGGATGCCACGCACATCACACTACCTCTACCTTACCATGTATAGGCTGTGTACTGCATGCATCCGACAGAGTCAGCCCTGAAGCACTGTCCTTACAACTGCTACAGGAGCAAGGTAAGTCACTCATCTTAACAACAAATGAATGGAATAGTAGACTGTAGTAGCATATCCATGGTATTGCTGCATGCATGCAAGAGAATGTTGTGAGCTACCTGGATGGCAGCAAGCAACTGACAGCTGCATGGGACAATAGGAAATATTCACCAAATACTGGCTGCCCCAAAATACACAGTAATCTCCAAGGTGCCAAAACTCACTGCATTATATGTGGGGGACTAAGAAACTGCGAGGTCATAGGTCACATGCATGGATGTCAATGCTGGAGTCCCACACACACCTCTCAACCTCTCACAGCAAGTCATCTAAAGAAATGTGTGGCAAAGGCCCACAAATAAGGACAGTTATGAAGTATTGCTCTGACATACTTAGGCAGTGATATTAGAACAGGTCTTGCTGTTGAAATTACATCTCTGAAGGGTAAGAAGTCTGAAACTCAAATGTCTGTCATTACTTTCTAACTCCAATCTTTAATGATATGCCAGTATTTTTAAGACAACCACAATACTGTGCTAAATGCACCCAAAATATGAAGGAAACATTTGGACAGTCTGTGGAAATTTGTACATTTGAGAGGTATGCCCCCCCTCCCCAACACACCCATGTTCCCATAGAAATGCAGTAACATTTATGTTTGTATGGTGATAGCAGCAGATCACACATTCCCAATGCTGTGCTAATCAACTTGCTAAATTGTTCAATGTCCAAAATATGCAGGGGTCAATGTGCTATGTCTGTGCATGGTTAATACCATCAGGAAGTAGACAGCACTTACTGTTGGCTGTTGTGGCTTAGTGGTCTAAGTGCAGTACTGTGGTTGACAGGGTCTGTGGTTCGATAGTGGCCGTGCCAACTATTTTCATTGTCAGCTACACCTACAGTAAGAGTTGTACACAATGTCCAGAAGTCAGTATTTGTTACTGCAGGAAAGCTGGACAATGGAGGGGCAGGGGGCCACACATATGGACAGTACACAGCTTGGAGTAACCTAAACAGTGCCTAGTAGAACAGCAGTTTGTGACAAGTCAGTGTAGTGCCAGGTTATAAATGGCTGCCACAAGCCTGTGTCAGTACTGATAAGTCAGTGGGCATCATCCATAGCCCTGGAATGACAGGGTGTCACAGAATATACACACGTATGCCTCATATATCTGTATTGCTCCTCATAGGTTCATAGGTTCATAGGTAGGTACTAGGCTATCAGCCCAAGGGCCTACGCAAGCCTAGCCAACAAGGTTCCCTGGCTTACGCCACCCAAGAAAGTTATTTTCCTGTGCCACTGACGAGCAGAGACACAAAAGTGATCCCCGGGGTGTATTTCCTATTTCCCATCCACTCATCAAGATTTTTCTTGAAGAGTGCTAATGAAGAACTTTGCTTGACATAGATGGGTAGCCTGAGTATGGGAAGTCTCTGAGATAGGAATCTATCCCTCTAGCATGTCCTGTTTATTGTGGTGACAAGGTTTAGGTCCCTAGAGCATGTAGCTCGGAGGGATTGGGATTTCTTTAGGTGTAGCATGTCCAACAGCTCTGGGTTTGACATAGCTTTATATGTTAGGCAGAGATCACCTCTGAATAGGCGATATGCTATGGAGTAAAGCTGGAGTTTTTTGAGGCGGTCAGTGTAGGGCATTTGTTTGAGTCCAGTAATCCTCTTTGTGAGGTGCTTCTGTGGCCTTTCCAGCTGCTGCAGATGTCTTGTGAGGTACATTCCAAAAGGGGCATTGTACTCTATAATGGGTCTAATGAGTGATGAGTAGAGGGTAACGATGACCTCTTTTTTCCTGGATGAGAACCCTTTTATGATGAGGTGTGCCACGTAGAAGGACTTCCTGACTACTGTGGCAATGTGACTATCAAAGGAGAGAATACTGTCCACCTGGGTCCCAAGGTCTCTTATTATGCATTCGGTGTTAAGTAGATTGCTGCCTATGTGGTAGTTCATGGGTACAGAGTTTTTACCAAAGCTGATGACACTGCACTTTTTGGCATTGAGCTTGAGGCCATGGCTCTGACACCAGGCATCTGTCTCAGAGAGGCCCTTCTGTAGGATGTTCACATCATTTGGGGACTTGACTATGGTTCCTAGTTTGCAGTCATCTGCGAACTTCATTAGCCAGAGGCCTTCTGTGTTAGCCTGTACTTCAGAGAAGTAGATACCAAACAGGAGCAGTCCCAGGACGGTACCCTGTGGTACTCCACTTGTCACTGGTTTGAGATCAGATTTGGAGTCTGCAACTTTTGCAGTGTGGGTTCTGTCAGTGAGCCAGTTGGCAACACATCTTGTGACATAGGGATTTATGCCTAGTTTATTGAGTTTAGCTATAATTCCAGAATGGGGGATGGTGTTGAAAGCCTTGGCAAGGTCAAGATAGGCTGTGTGAACCACTTTACCCTCATCTACAGCTTTGGTGACTGCCTCAAAGAAGTCGATCAGGTTCAGGAGGCATGATCTGCCTTTCACAAACCCGAACTGGGTGGGATCCAGAGTTTGGAGGTTACCAATGTCTTTGTTTATGAGTTCCATGATGATAAGTTCCATGGCTTTGCAGACCAGGCTCCTCAGGCTAATAGGTCTATAGTTCCAGGGATCACTGGTGGCTCCCCCTTTGTGGAGTGGGATAACTGTTGCTGTGCGCCATTCAGTGGGCACAAAGCCTGATGCGAGGCTATTATTGAACATGGTGCTTAAGTGGGGAGACAGTTCATTCTGAAGTTCATGTAAAACGCAGCCTGGGATGTTGTCCGGTCCCATGGATGCTGTGTATTTGGCTTTAGAGAGTGCAGCTTTCACCTGCGTAGTTGTGATTACAGGGACTCTGCATTCTTCCTGTATATATATGGGCCCTTTAGGGGGGGGGGTAAAGTTAGCACTGAACCTATCTGCCAGGATGTTGGCAACATCAGTTGGTTCTGTAAATTTCATGCCTTTGTACTGTAACTCAGTGCAGATCTGGGTGTTGCCATTGAGATTCTTGACATAGCTATAGAATGCTTTGTGGTTGTCCTTGGAATTAGTGGCAATTTTATTTTCGTAGCTAGCTTTGGATGATCTTAAAAGGGATCTCAGCTTCTTACTGAGGCTGACCAGGGAGCTCCTCCACTCATGGGATTTTACTCTCTTTTGCAACAGTTTCTTCCTTCTGTTGTACAGTTTGTTTATGGCAGGGGACCACCAGATTGGCTTCCTTTTTTTGGAGGATAGTGTCTTGGTTCTGTTTGGGATAGCATAATCCATGCACTCATGTAGGTGCTTATAGAGCGCATTTGTGTAGGATTCAGCAGTTGTAACTGTATTGTCCATCTGCATGGATGTCATGAAGTTCACTACTGCTGTCTTAAGAAGCATGAAGTTGGCTTTGGAGAAATTTCTTACCGTGGTTTCCATAATGGGGGGGTGGGGTGGGATGTGGATTTCAAGGGTGATTAGCTTATGGTCAGATAGGACCAACGAGGAGTTGACTTCAGGTGTGGAACACCGGTCACTCATGTTGGTAATGACTAGGTCTTGGATATTGTTGCCCCTGGTGGGGGTGTGGATAAGTTGATCTAGGTCATTGGAGTTTATGAATTCCAGAAAGCGTTGCGCTAAGGAGTTAGTACATGAGTAGTTTTCCCAGTTAATGGTGAGGTAGTTGAAGTTGCCCATTATTAGGGTGTTTGGTTGAACCCTAATATTTTCCAGTACATCAAGAAAAGAGGAGTGGGAATCCTGGGGCATGGTGGGGGATCTGTAGCAAGCTACAATTTGGATTGCAGTTTTGCCAAGAGTTAGTTGCACTTGGATAACCTCGGATGCATTATGCTGAACAACTAGCCTGGAGGTGTGGATATCCTTAATGAATATGGACACACCCCCACCTTTGGTGTTTCGGTCCAGGTTAGATGGCCGAAAAGTGTGGTATGAGTTATAGCCTGGTAGTGCAGGGGTGCTCTCTGGAGCCTTGAACCAGGTCTCAGTCACTGCACAGATATCTATGTTCTCCATTTTAAGGAGTGCCTCGAGTGAGTGCATTTTGAAATTTAGACTTCTAGCATTGAGCAGCATTACCCTCAGTTTTTGCTTGCCTGTTCCTGTTATGGTGGTGAATTTGTTACTTGAACCCTGCCTAAAAGAGGCACTATAGGGGCAGCAAGAGCCTTAACCAGTATCCGGAATCCTAGGGGAGACAGGTGCAGGCCATCTGTGGCAAAGCATCGTGGTCTGTCGACCATGTCATCGCAAGCAGACAGATACTGGATCCCCTTTGAATGACACCAGAAGCTTTGCCAATTGTTGAAATCAATCATTTTGTCCTTGTACTGCGGTTTCATTCTGGGTGATGGCAGAATGCTACTCAGGGCTAGGGTCATACCTGCCTGGGCTACAAGATCGCAGAGCTCTTCCATGTCTCTTTTCATGTAGTCCAGGGAGGTGCGTCTCAGGTCATTCACACCAACATGGACAATGACAGAGTCATATTTGTACTTGTTGTGGAGTGACCTGAGTGCGTGGGTTATGTGGCGGATCCTGGCACCTGACAGGCAGCTGACAGTAACCTTCTCCTTGTTTAGCCTGGTGAGTGGGACATCAGTGTGCCTGACTATAGAGTCACCTATAACATGGCATTTGCCTGCCAAACTATGTACAAAACAATAAAGGTTGATATGAAACATCAGTGACAGACAGTTGAGAAGCAGATGTCATACCCATAAGAAAATGCAAGCTAATATAGAACTGTTCTATCAATTGTCTATGCTTGGAAGAGCAATATTAAGACCCTGTTCCCATGTCCGGGCCTGTGTCTGACTGTTATTATCAGCCTGTCCAGATATCTGTAAGAGTTTGGCAGCTATGGCCAACATGTTGCCTTATAATAATACTGCACCACAAACTGTCTGAGGAACACAGCAGATGTAGGGGTGCAATGATGGACAACCTGCTAAACAGCTGAGGAGGGTAGAGTCTACATCAACTGCAAGGGCTATAACTCCATCAACTGCCAGATCATGTGCAATGCCCAGGACATTATTATTAATATGTGTGCTGGCAGCCCTGGCAGTTATCATGACTCCCACATATGGTATGCCTCACAGTTGTAACAGGCATTTGCCAGGGGTGACATCCCGTATGACCATCTAGTGGGGGATGCTGGTAACACACTGGAACCGTGGATGATGATACCCATCAGAAATGCACACACACCCATTGAAGAATGCCAAAATGAGGCACATGCACAAACTAGGAACATTGTAGTTTGTGTGTTTGGGCTGCTCCAGTCACGGTTCCACTGCCTTGATATATCTGGTGGAAAGGCTCATCCAGACTCTGCTACACTTTGCTGTGAAGGAAAGGTTAGTTTGCTTTTATTTTTTGTATTACTGTATTGCCTTTCTATATTTTGAATACTGTAGTTTGTTTTCTTTACCTTGTGTTTTGCTTGCATTCTGTTTTAACAGCATATTAAAACTTCAAAAGAGACCACAGCTCTCTCTGTTCTGAGTCAGGCAGAAATAAGAACTGATTAATTAAGGACTCATTCATAAGACAGAAGAGGTCACTTAAGGTTAATCACTTGTTAACAGAGGGGGTGGAGCTAGGAACTAAAATTTCTATTTAAGGAGTAAACTAAAACATTTCAGAGCTTTACCAGAAAGGCTCATCCAGACTCTGCTACACTTTGCTGTGAAGGAAAGGTTAGTTTACTTTTATTTTTTGTATTACTGTATTGCCTTTCTATATTTTGAATACTGTAGTTTGTTTTCTTTACCTTGTGTTTTGCTTGCATTCTGTTTTAACAGCATATTAAAACTTCAAAAGAGACCACAGCTCTCTCTGTTCTGAGTCAGGCAGAATTTTCCCGCCCATTTAAGTTGTCTTGTTAAATACCACTGTCTTTCTAGTTGCCCGCCTCTTATGTTAATCTGACCATATATCTCATTTCTCTCTACTTTCACTGGCTTATGTGAGTAATCACAAAATCATCATTTTTGAAATCCCACCCCTTCAATTATTTAAATTTATTGGCCATCCTACAGTATTTCATAGTACCAAAATACAAAAGTGACCACCTCTTTCAATCCATCTTGCTGTTTTAAAAATAGTAACTCTCCACTAAACCTTAACTTTTTAAACAGGTAAAACTCAAGTTACCTACTTTCACATCTAACTTCTCTAGTGCACACTGCAGAGTGCATTCTTTTCAATCTTACCTTTAAGCATCCCTCTGACTAGCACTTTCTCTAATACCTGCTGGAAAGCACTAGGAAGCCTTAAACTCATACAAACACTGAACTCTCCTTGTTTACAAGGAGAAATTAATGGTAGGCACTAAACGGCCTATAATTGTAAAGTACCTTGCTAAGGAAACAGCTCCTATACTTTACAAAGAAAAAAAAAAAAAAGCACCAAACCAGGCATGTCCAAGGGTCAGCTTCTGGTGATTTCTCCTGTCCACCTGGTGAATCTGGGCATACTGGGGCAATGCAGCAATTGCCTCATGTACACAGACAACCCTCTCCTCCTACCACCCAACACTACAACCTGTGAGAGATGCACTTATATAGCCAAAATGGAAGCAAAGCTCTCTCCACCCAAGATTGTGCTAAACAGTCAAGAGGAGAAGGTTAACACCCACACTACACCTCAAGCAACACATAGCCCTTCTAAACCCGCACCACCAACACCCACATATAGCAACACTAAATCCACATATGCAGAGGCCCTTAACTGTAACCTGCCCAAGCAACAAAGACCTCTGAAGCTGAAACGCAAACAAACACCAATCACAACCAATGTGTCACATAGTTCACAACACCAGTGTGCCAACCAGCAACAGCCCCTAAGGCAAGACAATGTACCTAACACTTTAGTCATAGGTGACTCTATAGTCCGCACACTGATGTCCCTCTCACCAGGTTGAATAAGGAGAAAATTACAGTCAGCTGCCTGTCGGGTGCCAGGATCCGCCACATAACACATGCACTCAAGTCACTCCACAACAAGTACAAATATGACTCTGTCATTGTCCATGTTGGAGTGAATGACTTGAGATGCACTTCCTGGACTACATGAAAAGAGACATGGAAGAGCTCTCGGATCATGTGGCCCAGGCAGGTATGACCCTAGCCCTGAGTAGCATCCTGCCTTCGCCCAGAATGATACCACAATATAAGGATAAAATGATTGACTTCAACAATTGGCTAAGCTTATGGTGTCATTCTAAGGGGATCCAGTATCTGTCTGCCTGGGATGACATGATTGACAGACCATGATGCTTTGCCAGAGATGGTCTGCACCTGTCGCCCCTGGGATTCAGGTTACTGGCTAAGGCTCTTGCCACCCCTATAGTGCCTTTTTTTAGGCAAACTTCAAAGGACAAAACCACCACCGTAACAGGTACAAGCATGCAAAATCTGAAGGTAATGCTACTCAATGCTAGAAGTCTAAACCTCAAAATGCACTCTCTCGAGGCACTCCTAAAATGGAGAACATCGATATCTGTGCAGTAACTGAGACCTGGTTCAGGGCTCCAGAGAGCACCCTGCAATACCAGGCTACAACTCTTACCACACTTTTCGCCACCAAACCAGGACCGAAACACTAAAGGTGGAGGAGTGTCAATATTCACCAAGGATATTCACACCACCAGGCTAGTTGGCCAACACAATGTGTTTGAAATTCTCCAAGTGCAACTAACACTAGGTAAGACTGCAATCCAAATTGTAGCTTGCTACAGATCCCCCACCATACCCCAAGATTCTCACTACACCTTTCTAAACATACTGGAAAATATTAAGATAGAACCAAACACCCTAATACTGGGTGATTTTAACTACCCTGCCATTAAGTGGGAAAACTACTCGTGTCCCAACACCTTTTAGAACGGTTCTTGGAATTCATAAATTCCAACTCCCTGGATCAACTAATCCATAGTCCCACCAGGGGCTCTAATATCCTAGACCTGGTCATTACCAACATGGGAAATCAATGCTCCATACCTATGGTCACCCCCTCGTTAGTCAGGTCTGACCATAAGCTAATCACCCTTAACATCCACATCCCACCCCCACCCCCAGTAAAGAAATCACCATAAAGAACTTCTCCAAAGCCAACTTCATGCTACTCAAGTCAGAAGTGACAAACTTCATGACACCCATGCAGACCGAACTGAAAGTTCAACTGCTGAATCCTACACTAAGGCACTGTACAAGCACATCCACTCATGCATGAATCGTGCCATCCCAAATAGAACCAAAATGCTCTCATCCAAAAAAAGGAAGCCAATCTGGTGGTCCCCTGCCATAAACAAACTTTACAACAAAAGGAAGAAACTTTTGCAGAAAAGAGGAAAATCTCAGGATGCAAAAAACTCCCTTACTAGCCTCAGTAAGAAACTGAGATGCCTCATAAAATCCTCCAAAACTAGTTACGGAAATAAAATTGCCAAAGATTCCAAAGACAACCACAAAGCATTCTATAACTATGTCAAGAATCTAAATGGCAATGCTCAGATCTGCTCTGAGCTAAAACAGAATGGCATTAAATATACTGATCCGAAGGATATTGCCAATATCCTGGCAGATCGATTCAGTGCCAGCTTCACCCCCCTCTCACCCCCTAAATGGCCCATCTCAATACCGGAAGATTGCCAAATTCCAGTAATAATGGCCACACAGGTACAAAACGCACTCTCTAAAGCCAAGAATACAGCATCCATGGGACCAGATGACATCCCGGGCTGTGTACTACATGAACTACAATATGAACTGGCACCTCACCTAAGTGTCATGTTTAATCATAGCCTCACCTCAGGTTTCGTGCCCACTGAGTGGCGCAGAGCTACAGTTATCCCAATCCACAAGGGGGGATCCACCTTGGATCCCGGAAACTACCGTCCCATCAGTCTGACAAGCCTTATCTGCAAGGCCATGGAACGTATTATCATGGAACTTATAAACAAAGACATTGGCAACCTTCAAACACTGGACCCCACCCAGTTTGGGTTTGTGAAGGGCCGATCTTGTCTCCTGAACCTGATTGACTTCTTTGAATCAGTCTCCAGAGCCATGGACAAGGGTAAGGTGGTCCACACAGCCTATCTAGACCTTGCCAAGACTTTTGACACCATCCCCCACTCTGGAATCATAGAAAAACTTACTAAGTTGGGCATTAATCCCTATGTCACCCAATGGGTTGCTAAATGGCTTACTGATAGAACCCACACTGTAAAAGTAGCCGACTCCAAATCCAGCTCCAGACAAGTGACAAGTGGAGTACCTCAGGGTTCAGTCCTGGGGCCGCTCTTGTTTGGCATCTACTTCTCTGAAGTACAGGTCAACACTAAGGGACTCTGGCTAACAAAGTTTGCAGATGACTGCAAACTGGGAGCCATTATTGAATCCCCAAATGATGTGGATACTCTACAAAAGGGCCTTACAGAAACAGATGCTTGGTGCCAGAGCCATGGGCTCAAGCTCAATGCCAAGAAATGTATTGTTATCCCCTTTGGGAAAAACATGTATCCATGAATTACCATATAGGTGGCAGTACACTAAACACAGAAAGTGTGATAAGAGACTTAGGGACACAGGTGGACAGTGGTCTCACCTTCGATAACCACATTGCCACAACAGTCAGGAAATCCTTCTATGTGGCACACCTCATCACGAAGGGCTTTTCATCCAGAAAAAGGAGGTCATTGTCCCACTGTACTCATCCCTCATTAGACCCATTATAGAATACAACGCCCCATTTGGTATGTACCTCTCAAGACATCTGCAACAACTGGAAAGGCCTCAGAAATACCTCACTAAAAGAATCACAGGCCTAAAGCAGATGCCCACGCTGACTGCCCTAAAAAACTCCAGCTATACTCTGTTGCATATCGCCTACTCAGAGGCGATCTCTGCTTAACATACAAGGCCATGTCAAACCCAGAGCTGTTGGACATGCTACACTTAAAGAAATCCCAATCCCTCAGAGCTACACGCTCCAGGGATCTAAACCTTGTCATCACAATAAACAAAACATGCTGGAGGGATAGGTTCCTGACCCAGAGACTCCCCAGACTCTGGAATAGATTGCCCATACATGTCAAGCAGAGTGCCTCTTTGGACCTCTTCAAGGGGAACCTTGACGATTGGATGGGAGAAAGGAAATTCACCCCAGGGATCACGTCAGTCGCCCTGCTAGACAGGGGTCCAGGAAAGTAAATAATGTGGGAAGAAATAGCCAGGGAATTGTTATGGCTAGGCTTGTATAGGCCCTAGGGCTGATAGCCTAGTACCAACCTATGAACCTATGAACATGTGCACACATGTTCATAGTATCTGCCGTACTTCACAATTTGATTCTGTGGAAACAACTGCAGCAGGAACATCACAGGGAAGGGGGGCACAGACCCCCACCATTGCCAAGATCCCCACAGGCACAGGGGGACTTGGAGGATGAACCCCCTCAACCTGTCCCTGTAGGCAGATATAGGCATGCCTAGTACGCCCTGGCCTTGGCAAAGAGGCAGTGCATAGCACATACACAATACCCTAGGGGCCCAGGGAATGACACCTCACTCAGACTCACATACACACAGTAAAATAGATGTCAGCCACATCACACTACCTATACCTTACCATGTATAGGCCATGTACTACCTGCATCTGACAGAGTCAGCCCTGAAGCACTGTCCTCTCAACTGCTGCTGGCACAAGGTAAGTCACTCTTATTAATAATAAATGAATGGGGTAGTAGACTGTGATAGCATATCTATGGTATTGCTGCATGTATGCAAGGGAATGGAGTGGGTTACAGGATAGCAGGAGACAATGGACAGCTATGTGGGACAACAGGAACTCTCACCCAAGTACTGGCTGACCCACAATATGCAGTAGGTCCTAAGCCAGCAAAACCCACTGCACTATGTGAAGAACTTACAAACAGTGGGCTCAAAGGACAAATGCATGGATATCAATGTTGGAATCCCATACATTGCTCTAATCCTCTTACAGCAAAAAATATGCACAAACCCATAAAGAAATGTGGGGCAAAGGCCCAAAAACAGGGACAAGTCACAAGTATTGCACATGCAAACATAGAAAGTTGATACAATAACAGCTGTTGCAGTAGTATGAATTCTATGAAGTTCAAGAAGTTGGAAACTCAAATGTCTGTCATTACTTTCTGACTTCAGCCTGTAATTAATTCACCATTATTTGCCACACAACCACAATTTTATGAAGAATGGACCCAGATTATAAGCTAAACATCTGCACAGTCTGTGAAGATGTGTACACTTCAAAGGTATGCCCCCTCCCCTCAACACACCTGTGTTCACATAGAACTGCAGTAACATTTATGTCCGTAAGGTGATAACAGGCCGCACATTCCCAGGGCTGTCACAATCAACTTGATAACTTGTTCCATTTCTACAATATGCAAGGGTCAATGTGGTATGTTTGTTTGTGGCTAATAGTGTCAGTAAGTACAGCTTAATGGTCTAAGTACAGTTCTGTAGTTGTCAGGGTCCATGGTCCAAGACTGGCTATGGCAACCATTTTGCATGTCAGCTACGCCAATGGTAGGGGTTGTACACACTGGCCTGAAATCAATATTTGTTACTGTAGGAAAGCTGGACAATGGAGGGAAAGGGGGCCACACATATGGACAGTACACAGGTCTGAATAACCTACACAGTGCCTACTACAACAGAAGGATGTGACAAGTCAGTTGAGTGCCAGGATATAAAGGCTGCCACATCACTGCATCAATATTAACAACAAGTCAGTTGGAACCATCCATACCCATGGAATGACAAGGTGTCACAGAATGTCCACACGTATGCCTCATATATCTGTTCTACTTGTCATAACATTGCATTTGCCTGCCAAACTATTGGCAAACCAATAAAGGTTGATGTGAAAACAGCAATGACAGACAGTAGAGATGCAGATGTCATACCCGTAAGTAAATGCAAGTTAATACAAAACCATTCTACCAACTGTGTATGTTTGGAAGAGCAATATTAAGAGCCTGCCCCCATGTCTAGGCATGTGTCTGACTGTTATATATGGGCCTGTCCAGCTGTCCATCTGTAAGACTCTGAGAGCTATGGCCAACCTGTAGCCTTACAATAACAGTGCAACACAAACCGTCTGAGGACCACAGCAGATGTATGGAGCACAATGATGGACAACCTGCTAAACAGGTACAGTCAGAGGTGTGAGGTCTGTAACCCTGTGTATGATGTTATGACATCTACCCCACTCACACCATAACTGCAAATACATAACAGCAGCAACTGTGGACAAAGGCCGTGACTGCACTACAGAAGGACAAAGACACACATATAAGGTGAAGGAGAACCACTGGCCAGACAGATATAGAATGTGCACACTAGAACAATTTCTGCTGTAACATAGTTCCCTGCAGTGTATGGGGTCAGTAAACAAATGTCTGTAAGTGCTTCCTCACATTTCTCTATACTGATTTGCCACTGACATACCAGGAAATCACAGTGCTATGTAGAATATACCACACATATTATGGAAAACTCAGCTCAGTCCAATGCACTCTGTACCCACACTAGGATATGACTCAGTTAATAAGGATAAGACACAACTAGGAGATCCCCACCCAGTATATAACTGAGGTGCTGGACTGTTTACACAGGTAAATCAGCCAATTAGCTGTAGAACACAAAATCATGGACTGGACTACAGCTACTGTTGGAATGTAGTCAAACTCTTACTATTGAAAGTCTTACTGGGCATGCTCCTACACTTAGAGAATTACAGCCCATGTGTAAACCCACATCTGACTATACAGCTCTGTTATCCAGATATGTCTTCACATACAGACAGCTATGTACACCTTAACTGTGTCTCCCCACCCCCATCAGACAGGATTACCCGTAGCTATCTGGAGGTGGCACATGTGTGATATATCTGCATCTGTTGTATGTGATAGACATACGTATATATATATATATATATATATATATATAAGTAACATATACAAATATATCAATTATAGACAGGCAGAGACGGGGGAGGGAGAGACAGACAGACAGAGATAGTGAGAGAAGCATAGAGATAGAGAGAGAGAGAGAGAGAGAGAGAGACACCCTGAAAGGCATAGAGTGATGTCCTCGTGCAGACATTTGCACACCAGTTGTAACCACCGGCATGTGCCAGTATGAAGGTGACCTCCATTGTGTAATAGTAGTGAGGTAGGGGTTATAATCTCACCGCACCTGCCTTGTGTGTGTGTGTGTGTGTGTGTGTGTGTGTGTGTGTGTGTGTGTGTGTGTGTTACTGTGTGTTTCTAGGTTAAAGCATTGTGAGGCCTTTTCCACCCAGTAAACCTCCCATTGGCTTACTTTACAAGGCCTGCAGATATCATTCATCTTAGAAGCACCTTTGGGCACTCTTTAGTCCTATAAGCTCTGTGGTGCACGTGATAAATGTGTAACACTATAGTGCATATAACTGGATTGGTAGGGGTTTTAATCTCCGCACTGACAAGTGTGTTTGTAGGTTAAAGTATGTTGAGGCCTTTTCCACCCAGTAACTTCCCATTGCCCTACTTTACAAGGCTTGCTGATGTCATTCACTTTAGAAGTACCTTTGGATACTCTTCAGCCCTATAAGCTCTGTGGCGCACGTGATACCTGTGTAGCACTAAAGTGCAGATCACTAGATGGGTAGGGGTTCTAATCTCAATCCTGGCAACTGTGATCATGTGTGCTATATCATTTTGAGGCTTGTTCCACCCTGGTGACCCCCCATTGCATTACTTTACAGGTCCTGTTCATGTCATCCACCTTAGATCCACTGTAGGACATTATCTAGGCCTATAAGCTCCGTGGTGCATGCGATAAGTAGGCAGCACTATAGTATGCAACTAGGTAGGTAGGGGTTTGAATCTCCATACACCTAACTATACTACTGACTGTGTTTGTGTGCAAAGCATATCCCCTGTGTGCATTGGTTATACCATTTTAAGGCCTGTTGACCCCCTCCCCATGGCATTACTTTAAATAACCTGTTGTCATCCTCCTTAGATGCATCATATCAAACTCTACAGGCCATACCAGTCATCTGTACAGATGAATGCAGAATGTACAGATGTTTGCAACATATGTGTTCCATGTCTCATAACAATGGGGTATTATGACAGATCATTGGCAAATATGTGACAGTTGCCGTACTAACAGACATGCCAGCTTTAGACGTCATACCAATCTGAAACATCATGCTGATGCAAAATCTGTTACCCTATCACTTGTTTAGGTTTGTAAGAGCAGTATGTGGGAACAGTCCCTATTTTGTATGGTTTATCCCATTCATGAAGGCATTCCCAAGATTAATTGGTGTAAGAGGTTGTGAGTTATGTTCCTGGCATATAATCTCTGTGGTGCATGCAATATGTGCGTATCACTATGGTACATACACGTAGATAGGTAGGTATTCTAATCTGACTATTGCCAGCTGTGTGAGTGTATGTGTTTCTGTATACATATTCCCTGTGGCTGTCTTGCCTGTGTGTATGTGATGGTTATACCATTTTGTGTGGCTGTTCCACCCTGTTAACTCCCCCATTGCTAAACTAGTTAGGACCCCTACAGATGTCATCCACCATAAAAGCACAGTTACACATTTTCTAACACAAAGGCACTGTGGCACATGCAGTAGTCATGTAAGTCTGTATTGTACATAGCAAGATAGGTAGGTGTTCTAATTGGAGAAGTGTCAACTCTGAGTGCAAATGTGTTTCAGTGCATATCCCCAGACAGGTGTGTGTGTGTGTGTGTGTGTGTGTGTGTGTGTGTGTGTGTGTGTGTGTGTGTGTGTGCATGTGTGTGTGTGGTTGTGATGGCTCTACCATGTTAAGGGCCAGTGAAACCCCCTTTGGCAATCCTAATAGACCCTGCAGTTGTCACCCACCTGAATAGTAGTGGCAGACACTGCAACACTATAGTACCTCTGTGGTGCTTGTGTTATGTATATAGCAGTATCGTATGCAAACCTATGCAAGTATATGTTCTACTGTCAACAAGGGCAGGTCATGAGTGGGGGTGGGTGTGCATGTATGTATATCCCCTTACAGCAGTCTAACTGTGTTACGGCCACCAGCATACCTCTCAAACCCTCACCGACAGATGTCTGTTTAAAGTCATACAGAACAGTGGGGCAAAGGCCAAACATTGAGCACAAGCTTCATGTATTGCTGTGACATGCATGGAAAGTAGATACCAGAATAAGTTGTGCATTTGAATGCACTTTCCAAAGGGTATGTGTTGTGACATGACAATATCCGTCATTAATCTGTAATGTTAGTCTGTCATGCTTTTCCAACAATTTGCCAGGAAACCACAATGTTATGACAAATGGAACCAAAATATCTGGCAAACATCAGGACATTCTGCAGACATATGTAGAGGTCAGAGGTATGGCCACCATCTGTACCACCCTGCAGGTTGCAGTCCATGTTTGGCAAGTTGTGACCTGTGATGACAACTGAAACAATGCAGTGGTCCCTAGAGTGTAGGACAACATACATTTCATAAAGTTGTCTACTAATTGCATAGAGCAGTTATTGCACATCAAAAGTACCATAATGCTGTGACACATAGTGTAAGCTAAGGTAATTTCACGCAAAGAAGGTGTCATAATAGCACACCAAAGGAAGTCCTGTGTGTTGCACTTGCCATGGGTATGGTATGTCTTGACAGCTGTCACGTTACTACAAGACGTGGCCCACAGGCCACATCTGATAAGGCAGCAACCACAGTCTGTGTTACCTGTGTGTGTGTGTGTGTGAAATATGTAGACATGTGAAGGCTCTGTGACTACCTGGTATCCCCAATGACCCACATGTATATATGCATGAATGTTAACTGGCACCACCCACATATGTAGGTACTGCTTAAGGCTGTGTCAACTTTAATTATTGTCCAGGCTGTCACTGAGCCACAAACTGCTGCTAACACAGTGCAAAGGGCCATACAGTGGGTATGGAATGGTGCCAAGGTCCTTGCCTCATGCTGAATGCAGACAACAGTGTCAGCATACCATACAGCAAGGACATGGCCCCAGTATTCCCCACATCACCACCAACTCCATAAACACACAGACTGCAATGACAGACCTGGGTAGTCAGGATGCCAATAATGTTGCATTCAGGCAGCAAGTAGTGACAGTGGACAGAAAATGCTTGCATGTGGTTCACCACATAGGTAAAGGGACCACATCCAGACAAATGGTGGCCAGTACCTCTGAATAGTCCTCAGTCAGTACAACAATACATTAGCAGCATGGCCATTCTGATATGCAGCAGACAGCCTCTAATCAGCACTGCCCCATGGTTATCAATCAGGTTGTCCACAGGTGTCTGTGGCATGCCTAGATGGCAATGTTGTGCTCATCCCTTCAACAGCTGCACCATATATGAGAATAAGTGCATATTACTGGCACAAGAGGCCTGCATCACATATGACATAGCAAAAACACATGCTGGAGAGTCAGGTTTGTCTCCCAGAGGCTGCTCTGTGTCAGGACTACACTCCTCAAACATGTCAAACACACTACCATGCATACCCTCAACAACTGCATCAAGGTTGAGTGGATGAGAAAAACAACATCTATCCCTGGGGTTCAACCTGTGTCCAGCAATGGCAAGGGTAACAGGTGCTGATCAATGATTCTGTTTGGGATAAAGTAATGGCTAGGCTTGTAAGGTACCCAGGGCCAGTATTCTAGTGACCTCCTCTATATCTGTTAACCTGTGATCCTTAGCTGACTGTGTCATGGGTATGCATGCAAGATTATGCTGTCTGACCCCATTGTCCCTCACACACTGTTGCACGCATACTCACCTAGGTAAACATGCACATACACAGCCATACCTTGACGATGAAAAGGTCTCTGTTTCCACTCTGCCATACTCGGCTTAGGGAATGGCAGCAACTCCCCAGGATGTACACACACAGACACCTGGAACAGAAACAGAATAAGGTCTGTCAGACAACAGTCAGTCAGCAGTACTAACAGCAATAAAGCATCATGGCACAAAGGTACATACACTTTGATGTGTACCCATGACAATTGGCAGCAGACAGCACCTTACATGGCATAACAGTAGTACACTACACACTGGCATTACCTGTACTATATTCACCCTGTGCATTAGACACATATTACCATGTCCCTTCATCGATGGTATGAATAACAGGGATGTGGCACAGATATCATCACATGCACAGGGTGTGGGGTTGCCAAAGGCCTAGGCTGGGCTATACAGTTGACATCATATGTGTGTGTGTGTGTGTGTGTGTGTGTGTGTGTGTGTGTGTGTATATGTGTGCGTGTGTGCATGTGTGTGCATGTGTGTGTGTGTGTGTGTGTGTGTGTGTGTGTGTGTGTCTGTGTGTGTGTCTGTGTGTGTGTGTGTGTACATGTATTTGTGTGTGTCTGTAGAGGTGGTGTTCATCTGGGCCATGAAGAGGAGCTGTGTGTGTCTGGTGGAGGCCTTCATGTGATAGTGATGTGTGTGTGTGTGTGTGTGTGTGTGTGTGTGTGTGTGTGTGTGTGTGTGTGTATGCATATAGTCAAGCCATGTGCTAGCCCAACACTATGGTATATTGGACAGCTGTGGACCGTACATGGCAGGATGTATAGTTCACCATCTCTGGCCATGGACACGGGAACTGGTCCTCCCAGGAGTGTCACTGGCACCATCTTGCCCAAGACCAGATGCAGTACTACTTCCTGATTGTGACCACTGTCTGCTGGGTCCATGTCCCTCACGGGACCAGCCAGGACCACGTGCCCATGGTCTGCTACATTGTGGTGTGGACAGCACCCTGCCTTTGGTAGTGCTGGTGGTACTGCCTCTATGGGAGTGTGAATGTGGATGGCTATGTGGGCTCTCAGCTGATGTTGTTGCTGACCTACATCCACGTATCTGATGCCATACTCCCATCACAAGTTCAAGCACAGACATTGCATGGTTAAGGACTGACAATGTCTCACCCCAGAGTCTATCCATGACATCAGCGAAATGACGTATGGCATCACCAATGCTGTGGAGGGTGTCACGCATGCCAGGAAGTGTTGCATCCATGACCCTCAGTGTCCATCTGGTGTACCATTCACAATGTGCCTGTGACTCCATGATGGACCGAAATATGAGACGGGTGGCATGTGCTGTGACACCTCTGACAGGGGCTGGATGGGCAGCAGTCCTCCTTTGAGCACTCTTGTCAATCTGCCTTTGTGGGACCTCACCAGCTCTCTGGCTATAGCTAGTGTCTACAGTCAGAGATGCCATAGTCACCACACTACCGTGTTCGATGCCTCCACCCTTCGACTGTCTGATATCTGTGGCTGCTGGGGACCGGGTATGTGTGGGCATACTGACTGTGTGCATGGACATTGGGGGTGGAAGTGGGATGTCAACCAATGGCACAGATTCAGCCCTCAAAACTCCCCATGTGTGCCTCACTATGGCCACCATCATCATCAGGGCCTGATGAGACACTGACATTGGGTTGTGATGGGGAGAGACACCAACCCCCATGTTCACCTGTGAGGGGAAGACAACATAAGTAAATTACTTCCTACTCTATAATGTTTACTGATACACACACACACACACACACACACACACACACACACACACACACAGAACACAGGTGGGGTGCCACAAAGGCATTATACAGACCACACCTACTGACTGATGCCATGCATGACACACAATCAGACCACAACAGACACACTCTGGACAGGCCCTCAACAGCATGCAGTGCAGCTACATCCAGTTAATGTTGCTACTACTGTACACATGTGAGATGCGTGAGAAGTGGGAGTATGTGATGGACCTTCACCTAACACACAGTGCACCCGTGTACTCACTACTAATGTAGCCCTGTATAGCACAGTGGCTACACCTGCACAAAAGTATGTGCTAATATGTAACAGCTTCTGCAAATAGGCTCCTGTGATGAACAACGTGATGCACTGCAATGAACCCCACCACAAGTGAACATGCACATATTGCAGTATGGCTAAGCTTAACAGTTGTGTGCATGGGAAACTGGCTGCCCTTAACATGCCTAGGGTATAGGTGAGCCACAACATGATAGTTCCACACTCACCGGCTTCAGGTTGATGTTCTCGAGCCACACCAGAGGCACCTGTGGAATTGTGGGGGAGAATTACTGTCAGTGCACACACACATGTGGCAGTAGTACAGGATAATCTGTGCATTTATAAACATGTACACTACAAGGTGTGATACTACCCAGATTGCCGAAATTTACAATGCGTGTGCACATGTATGCATTACAAATACACACCCACAAATGCAGATTGACCTGACATACGCATACAGGTATGTAAAGGCTGCCACTATGAATGCTACAGTATTAATGTGTTGCCCACTGGGGCCTTACTTGGATTTTCCTTGGATGTGGAGTCTGTGCCACCCACCTCCACAACATATGTAGTCATGGTTTCCTGGGAAGCGGTGGCTGAACCAAGGTTTGCAAACATCTCCTCAGTGACTGAGAGTGGTGCTTGAATAGCAGGCCTTTCAGCTGTGCCAGCATGGTCCCTGGCTACAGCTGCAGCCCTTTGCCTTGTATTTTGGATGAGGTCTGTGGGACAGTGTCAGACCTGTTCATAGCTCCTGTCCTGGTGGTCCATATTGTTGACATTTGCTACCACTTCTGCTCACAGGACAGTGCATTGCTGCTGGTTTTGTCAGCTCCTTCCCAACAGTACCTGGTGATGGACTCTGAGGGCATCAGTAATTGCAGCGGTCTCTGCTTCTGGGAAGGCCAGGTTCCGTCTTCTGTACATCCCACATGAAAGACATGAACACGGGAACACATCACAAGACCGCATAAATAGGCCACCTTTATGAACAGACCCTACACATCCACGATTGCCAGGACTATCCGCCACTAACACCCACATCATACCACTGCCTTCTATCAGCACAGTCTGTGTGTGGGTATCAGCAACATACTGGCATTACAACATGCGTTGGCACCCTGATCCTGATGCTTCACTTTCCCAATGAAGACCTTTAATGTGCATAATTCTCTGTTTGTCATTCATATCACACAGCACATGCAGCAGCTGGGGACACCACAGAGGTTGCCCACCAGCTAATAGCAGGCCATCAGACATCTACCATGCACCTGTAGGCTATAAGGCCAATCATCTACAAGGTTTCATACATACTCCTCAGGAGAGACCTCACTATGGCATGCCAGGCAGTCAGGGACTCCACATTGCTGGGATTGAACGAGTGCAAGTCATGCTCAACTCTGTTAACACACACACACACACACACACACACACACACACACACACACACACACACACACACACACACACACACACACACACACACACAACCTCCACCTGTTGAGTGACCTTAACTGGCCTTGTAGGCAGCTTGGATGTGTGACCCACACAATCACCCTGTGGTGGAATGGGCTACGTACACATTTGCAAGTGTAACCTAGTCAACTGGATGGTTAACAGCACATACACCCTTGGGATACCACCTGTGTCCCTGTTGGATGGGGACATCTGCTGCTGCCTTGCATACACATGGGCTAACATGTGGCCTAGGCATATGGCTGCTCAAAGCTCTTAGCCTAGTGACCTTGTATGGTACCAGGAATACCAGAAATGGCCTGACTGCTGTGACAGACTATGTTGTTATGTGTCCACACATATCACTGCTATCGACTGCTGGGTGTCCCCTATGGGCAATGTTACAGTACCATGTCATCCAACCTAGATCCCAGAAATAGGTGAGTGCTAATACAGGTGGATGTGGACATCCCTGGAACATCTGAGATACACAATAACAGAGAGCAGTGCATATGTATTGTAGGGTGACTTCCTCATAGGTGTCTGACATCTGCAGTACCCTGATAGATGTAGACCCTCCTGCCAGACAAATGTGTAGTTCTGGGCACCAGTTGGATAATACGTGATGGTTGTCCACAGAGTTTGAGGGATGTGTCTGTGACATGCCAGACCCCTAGGGACACAGTAATGGTACATTAATATCTGGTATTGTATCCATTCTCTTACATTGTATGCTCAATATATATGCACTGCTGCTGAGCCAGAACCAGCATCCCCCCACTACTAGTACTTATAACCTGATGTCCTGCTGCAGGGGCTCACCAGGTATGCTAGCCATAGGTGTCATGCAATCAGATACACGTGTGGAGTACACACTGACCTAGCCAGCGTACATCAGGAAGGGTCAGGGAGACCTGGACAATCTGTGAAATAATCCTGTATGACATTGGTAGACTGAAAGGGGTTCAATGACGGTACATGATGTAATATGCCAGAGGTATCCACCAGTATGCACTGTCAGCGTGACACCCCTGCACTGGCCCAGTAATCAAGGAGCTGCAATCTTCACCACTAGCAACAATAAGGGCCATACACAATGGGAGGATGACAAGTATATACACAGTACAGTACAAGTACCCTCCAGAGCACACAGAGATCACAGTCAGTCTGGGACTGGTTTCTCCCTCTTTCTCCAGATCCTCAGTAACACTCCCCACTGGCACAGCTATATGGTTAACATCTAAGCAGAGTGGTGAAGCCAAAGCCTCCATCACCCTCTTTGTCTGACCAGTGCTTTGTGTCCCTGCCCAAGTAGCTGACACACACACTTTGAGATTTTATTTATAAATCACACACATACACGCAGTCTTGGGAAAGGCTGGCACAGGTTTGCTAGCTATGGCCTCTTCTTCCCAGACTAAAAGGTAGTTCTGACTGCCACAATACAGCTCTGTATTAGCTAATCTAAGGCCCTTACCAAAGGGTGATGAATCCTACTGTGTGATGTGCCTATTATCCAGATGGTAAATGTGACCAAGACCAAGGGTATTGGAGTGGCCTATGCAGTGTCACCAAATACATATGCAAGCACTCTAAGAGCTTACTTAGTTCTATACAGACCAGCCACAATTAAAAGGTTAAACGATATTTAATGATAACTAATAAAGGAACAAAACAATAATCAATACAGTAACTACAGAGTTCAGACTCACAGGGAATATTTCAAGACAACATTGCAGGACAGTCTGAAATAAATACAGCAAACATCTAAAGTAATCGTTGCTATATTCCCATCTATATGTCAATGATTTTCCCTTTTCCCTAGTTCCTTACAATTAGCAAGGCAAATGCAGATTTATTTATTTATTGCCATTTGTTAACCGGGTTGGTCCAACTGAGCCAGGGGCCCATTTTTAGTGGAGACTTGAGGAGAAAAACACCAGATACAAGCAAACATTTTACAAGAAAGAGCTACATTTACAAAGGTATAATATCAAGAAGTTATACATCAAAAATAAAAATCAAAGATTTGAAACAGTTGTGTTCTGGCTGCAGACTGAAAGTACAGTAACAGCAAGATGCTTCCTGTGTAAAAGTATAACACAGTAAAATGTATATATACAGTAATAAAAAATTTAGAGAGAAAAAAGAAAAATGATTAGAGTAAGACAGAAGAATTAGGAAGAAAGTGGTTTAATATCAGGTTGGAGTTTGACAAGGACAGGACCAGGTCTTTTGTTTAATTTCAAGTTTGAATTGGGATGTATGGGGGATACTTCTTATATTAAGCAGAAAGGCATTCCAGGTGTGGGCTAAAGAGAATTTGCATAGGGACTTTCCGATATTTTTTGTTGGTTTGTAGATGTCCAGAAGATGTTTGTCAGATGTACTAATCTGACAGCTGGGGTTATAGAGAGATACAGTATTAGAGCTGGAGAGGCAGGAAGTGGGGCTATAGAGAATTGAGTGTGTAATATGCAGCTGTGGAAGAAGTTGTTTAGGGAATTCAAGCCATTGTAAAGACTTAAGGGTGAGGCAGTGGTGGGATTTATAGGGGAGATTGGAGGCAAATCTAGCTATTTTGTTATATGCTTGTTCTAATTTGGTAAGGAGAGGTGACTGCAGGTTAGTAAGGATTGGTGCTGCATGTAGAAGACAGGGTAAGAGAAGAGATAGGGCAAGGGAGGGTTTGGTGGAGGGGGAGAGCAGTTTATTCTTCTGGTACAGAGGACCAAGTTTTTGGTGTTTTTTTTTTATACAAAGATTGATATGTATGTCAAATTTTGGTTAATCATCAATAGTGACACCAAGTAATTTAGTATGGGGTTCAGGTCTGATGCTAATATTGTTAAGGAGGTAATGGAGAAAGAGGATTTATGTTGTGATAGTGTTTTAGGAAGGAAAAGTAATGTTTTTTTTTTTTTTAGGATTTAATATTAGTTGATTGACAGTGAGCCTTTGATGGAGGTGAAAGTGTCTTGGGTAAGAGTATGAAGTTCTGGGATGCTATGGGCAGTGGTTATAAGGGTTGAGTCATTGGCATATTGTAAGAGTGTAGAGAGCTTAGTAGCAGTGTGTAATGTGTTAGTGAAGATATTGAACAAGAGGGGACCCAAAATGGAGCCATGGGGAATGCCAGTGTTGACAGGTGGAAGTGAGGAGGAGGCAGTTTGCCAGCATATAGATTGTTGTCTGTTAGGTAAGTAACTACTGAACCAAATTATAGAGGGGGTAGAGAGATGAAGATCAGAAAGTTTAGTTAATAGTATAGGGTGAGAGACCATAGGAATAGACAGGAGAGAAGTAGGTTGTTGTCACGGGCTTCTGCTACTGTTTGGGGTGAATGAGAGTAGAGCAGTAGATGTGCTGTGATGGGGTCTAAAGCCGTATTGGGTTGGAGTTAGAAGATTGTTATCCAGCATGTGTTTAAGTAGTTGGGTGTGGACAGACTTTTCAAGAATTTTGGAAAGGGGGAAGAGTATGGCGATGGGACAATAGTTGGATGGGTCAGTGGAGTTCCCTCCTTTATGGAGAGGGATAGTGAAAAAGGATTTCCATATGTCAGGGACAAGAGCTTTGGAAATAGAATGATTAATAGGAATAGAGACAGGGTAGGCAATCGATTTAGCAGTGATTTTGAGAAAGTGGGGAGGTAATTTGTTGATAGAGGGAGAACGTGGCTTGAGTTTATTCAGTTGGGTTTTGATGAAAGCAGTGGAAACTGGTTGTAAGGAGAAAGTATTGGAGGAAGAGGGACTGTGAGGTACAGGCAAAGAAGAGGCACTGGGACTTTGTTGGGTTAGTTTTTGAATTGATTCTATAAGGTGATTATTTAATAGAGCAGCAGTCTCCATGGCAGTTTGGAGAGGGAGGGGGTTGGAGTAGGAGAGTTGCTGGGGTAGAGGATTTTATTAACAGTGGACTAACATTTTTATGGGGTTTTTGTGTGGGCTACATTGGTTGGAAGCGAATAATGTTTTTTTGTCTTTGATGACTATTTTTTTACACTTGTTTCGAAGTTCCTTGTAATGATGAGTGGATGTTGTCAGATACACATTCAACATGTAAAGGCCTTTCTCTGAGCCAGGTCTGAAAGTAATAATCAACATTAGTACTGGGTTAGCTCAGATTACATCAGTCTTTGTCACCTGCCTTCACTTCCCAGGCTAACAGCAACTAACATACCTTTTAACATCTCTGCATCAGAAGTACATATCTGTCTGATGTTTGTGTAGAACTGGAAGTCATAACACAGTTACATATGTTACATTTTCAACCTTGTAATTATTTATGTTTCAGGAATACAAAAACCTCTAGCTGTAGACATCTATGTCTGCTTACTGCACTGAAACTGAGATAACACATTCGTAAAACAAGTTCAGCTTATTTTCTTGACATTTTGCAACTTATCTCTTTATGTTCAAGGCTTTGTGCATCTACTATTTATACATACATTTGCATAGGTAATACTTTATATACATTTCTGTCCTTTTCCACAATGGTACACTGTGGTTACAGTCTTGAAGCTCAATAGTCATACTTCACAACCTCTTAGAGTAAGACATTTGGACAAGGGCACAAATAAAGGGGGGACAAAGAGACAAAAATAGTGACACCTTTTAAATATTGCACTTACAAACTTAGTTGATAGAATAATAGGTTTTGCATTTGCATTACTTTTCTCAAGGATATAACATCTGACATTCAAATCTATGCTATTACTTTAAGACTTTGATCTTTATCCACCAGTCTTTAATGATCTGCCAGTGATTTGCCAGAAATAACACAACTGTATGACAATATGAGTAACAATATAGGTTCATAGGTAGGTACTATTGGCCCTAGGGCCTATACAAGCCTAGCCAAAAAGATACCATGGCTTTCGCCACCCAAGAAAATTATTTTCCAGTGCCCCTGTCAAGCAGAACAACAGAAGTGATCCCTGGGATGAATTTCCTATTACCCATCCAATTATCAAGATTTTTCTTGAAGAGTGCTAATGAGGAGCTCTGTTTGACATAGATAGGTAGTCTGGTCCAGAGTATGGGAAGTCTCTGGGACAGAAATCTATCCCTCCAGCATGTTCTGTTTATTGTGGTGACAAGGTTTATGTCCCTAGAGTGTGTAGCTCGGAGGGATTGGGATTTCTTTAAGTGGAGCATGTCCAACAGCTCTGGGTTTGACATAGCTTTGTATGTTATGCAGAGATTGCCTCTGAGTAGGCGATATGTGATGGAGTAAAGCTGGAGTTTTTTGAGTTGGTCTGTGTAGGGCATCTGTTTGAGGCCAGTAATCCTCTTTGTGAGGTATTTCTGCAACCTTTTCAGTTGTTGTAGATGTCTTGTGAGGTACATTCCAAAAGCAGCGTTGTACTCTATAATGGGTCTAATGAGTGATGAGTAGAAGGGAACAATGACCTCTTTTTTTCTGGATGAGAAACTTTTGTGATGAGGTGTGCCATGTAGAAGGATTTCCTGACCACTGTGGCAATGTGATTATCAAAGGAGAGACTACTGTCCACCTGTGTCCCAAGGTCTCATCACACATTTGGTGTTAAGTAGACTACCACCTATTTGGTAGTTCATGGGTACAGAGTTTTTACCAAAGGGGATGACAGTGCACTTTTTGGCATTGAGCTTGAGACCATGGCTTTGACACCAGGCATCTGTCTCAGTGAGGCCTTTTTGTAGGATGTCCACATCATTAGGAGTTTTGATTATGGCTCCTAGTTTGCAGTCATCTGCGAATTTAGTTAGCCAAAGACCTGTGTTAGCCTGTACTTCAGAGAAGTACATACCAAACAGGAGAGGACCCAAGACTGAACCCTGTGGTACTCCATTTGTCACTGGTCTGAAGTCTGATTTGGTGTCTGCTACTTTCACAGTTTGGGTTCTGTCAGTAAGCCATATGGAAACCCATCTTGTGACATAGGGATTTATACCTAGTTTAGTGAGTTTATCTATAATTCCAGAGTGGGGGATGGTGTTGAAATCCTTGGCGAGATCTAGATAGGCTGTGTGAAGCACCTTACTCTCATTTATGGCTTTGGTGACTACTTCAAAGAAGTCTATCAGGTTTTGGAGACTTGATCTTCCTTTTACAAATCTGAACTATGTGAGGTCCAGAGTTTGGAGATCTCCAATGTCTTTGTTTATGAGTTCCATGATGATACATTCCATGGCCTTGCAGACCAGGCTCGTCAGGCTAATGGGGCGGTAGTTCGCAGGGTCTGTTGTGGCCCCCCCCTTTATGGAATGGGATAACCATTGCAGTGCGCCATTCAATGGGCACAAAGCCTGAGGTGAGGTTATGATTGGACATGGTACTTAGGTGGGGTGCCAGTTCATTCTGCAAACATGTGGCCATTCTGCAAAAATCTGGACAGTTGAGAGGTATGAGCTCAGTACATAACATACAGTTCAACACACACTTCTACACCGGTTGTTTAATATCCACATAACATGTATAGTTCACTTACACTTGTGTGACACGTATATGTATCATAAATATTCACAGATGACGTGATTATTTACAACATCCCAGTTAGCTGTGCTGGCAGTGTCACAGTCATTATTGTACAACAGACAATCCAATAGTAGTCATATGTGAGCTGACCCTTGCTGGGGTGACTCAGGGACTAGAGATGTGATCTATGTCACTGCAGACAGAGCCATCATGGATGACCATAGGTGCTGGACAGCAGACTAACAGCAACATGTCAGTCCAGGAAGTGTTGTTGAGACCTACTGTTTAATTTCCTCTTTCCCGTGACTGTATCCCCCATCTGCATTCCATTACATGCCTAATTGTATGACATACCCGGTATAGTGCTGTACTCCTTTGCCAGAAGAAATCCAGTTGTAGTGTTGCAAGGAATTGCAGTCTGTCTTTATGAAGAAAGTGTCAGACCTGTTTGCCATAGGCAGCAGCTTGCCTTTTGCAGGTAATGCTCATGGACAGGTGATGGCCTGTGCACCAGTTTGTGTCTCCCACTTGCTAATTTCATGTAGAACAGCTACGTTACCTTTCAATTAGCCAATGGCATGGCAACACAGTGTTGTAATTAAGGCCTTCGTGTGGGCTTTGGCCCTTTTCCTGGCCTGTGAAGAGGACATTATTGAGGTGTGGTTGCTACAGCATCACAGAGGGTAGGTGGAATTACTGCCCACTGTTTGTATTGATGTGTTATGTCCACAGTTTTGTATGCTATGTCTGGCCATTGTTAACAGACTTTCATATTCTGTAGCAGTGTACTGAGTAAATGTGTGTTGGGCTGAGTAAGGAGACAGGCAGATGTGAGAGTCATACATCCTTTTCTATCTGACTGTGCATGCTGCTACAGTTGATGCTGGTCTGTCATCTGTGTATGTTTGTAGGGGGAGACTATGACACTCATCCCTTAAAACCTCAACATTCCCCCCAACCCTTTATACTTGGCTGTTGTATGGATGCCCTGCTCTAGGTGTTTGGGAGCAATGTTAGTCCTGTAGCTGGAGGCTGGACATACTGCTGCATGTGTAGCAAGCCACAGCTGCAGCATTCTAGCCATGAGTCAGACTAGGGATTGTGAAGACATTGGGTGAGAGCAAGCTGTTACTGTCAGTGAGGGTGTGGTGTCAGCTGTTGTGTCACAACATGGCCTGGTTGAGGGTACCCAGAACAGTCGAGGTGAGGCATGTGCCTATAGTAGATATGTTACATAATAGTGCCATCCAGAGAGTGTTAGGCAACATTTTGTTCACATATTCATAATTGTGTAATGTGTCCCACCTTGCAGGCCCTTAACATGCTACTGTGGGTGGCAATGGCTGTGGCAGAAGCAACCAGTTTTGCTGGACATTGCAGGGCTCAATTATTCCTATGTTGTATTGTCATGCATATAGTTGTCATGCCACAGACCAAGCTGTGGGCCAAGGACTATGGGTGTCTAGATGTGACAGATGCTAGAACTGTAACAGATGGAGCTACCAAGTCATTCTTATGGCAGATGTATTTGTAAGACATATGTGCATGCGTACAGTGTGTAACACAGGATTAGCATGGACATGTGTGTTCGATGGGTATGATGTGTGATACTGAGCTGTCTGTCATGCTTTTGTAACCCCAGTCTGTACTGCCTTGCCAGTATGTGAGTGCCCAGTGTGGGTTTTATGATGACTCTGCCATAAATAGGGGGCACAACTGTGGAAATTCAACAACAGTCTATGCAGTTCTCAGCTCTACCTAATATTGTAGGCCTCCCGTACATCCAGCAGCATTTATTTGTCTGTGTACTGGTTCTGTGTCTGCGTCAAAGGCCAAAGTACACTGAGATTTGGGCCACTATATATAGGAGTAGTGTGTGACTGGCAATCAGATATGTTTGTAAAAACAATTGCTATACTCGAGAGGTCAGTTGGCTTACTGGTATGTTTTTGTGACTGTAGTTGAAATGGTTCTGGGTTCAAAATTTGGCAGTGATGTTTTTTTTTCTTTAAGTTACACCCCTGTAGTGCATGAGATATTTACGAATGCATCAGTAATTCTCTAGAGCTCATTTGGTATAGTGGTGCTGCTGTGACTGTAGTTCAGAAGGTCATGGGTACAAGAGTTGGTAGCTTTGTCTTTCCCTAATATTACATGACCGCACTGCATGATATATTTACAAAAGCAGTACTAGTTTCCCACAGTTGGTTATTGCTTAGGGGTGCATTGCTCCGACTTTATTGTATAGGGTACTGGGTTCAAAACTTGACAGTGATGTCTATTTTCCCTAATGTTAAATGACTGTACTGCATGATATATTTACCAAGCAGTACTAATTCCCCACACTTGCTTTGTCTAAAGGGTGTGTTGCTCTGACTGTATTGCACAGGGTCCTGGGTTCAAGACTTGGCAGGGCTGGTTATTTTGTTGCTGGGCAGAACAGTGGCTGAATGAGATAGAGTGATTAAAGTTTTGCATGACACTAAGCGATGCAAAGTGGAACTTAGTCCTGCTTAGCTTTGCTTAGTGGCACTTATTCCCGCTTAAACCCACGCTAATTCCAAAAAAAAAAAAAGAAAAGAAAAAAGGGGTGATAGAAAGTGCTGAAATGGGGGTAAGCAGTGGGAAAATATTATGTAATGCAGCTAAGGATGTGCAGGACGGGTGTAGGAAAGGGCCATAACTCTCCATTTCTTGTGCAGCAACCACTGTAAATAATGTGGAGAATTTGGAATTTAGAGCCTCACACCCCCACAGGGGAGGGGTGTGGGTGACATACATTTGTTGAGTAAGTCAAGGGTAAATTGATTAACGTCAGTGTATGTGAGGGTGAAATGGAGAGCTATGTATTGGATGAGATTTTTTTATGGGGACAGATGCCATCTTTTTTTAAGGTGAGAGTGGGATACTGTGGAAGAGTTGTAGGTACATTTGGGGAGGTAAGTTGGGTAGGAGAGGTTGCTTTTGCAGACAAGGCAAGACAGCAGACAGGGGAGGTGTTTGACACATGAGGGGGTCAAACACCTTGGATGGGGAGGTTGGTTGGGAATCAGAGGGCCACATGCCCCCAAATAGAAACAGTGGGATTGAGGCCCACCCATGGGCAGTCACCAATGCCCCTTCATGGCCCCAAAGGTGGCTGTGGTGGGGTCTGAATGAGGGGGCTAGCCTGCTCTCGAGGTGCACCAGTCTGGCCTTGATCTGGCACAGGTGGACATCCAAGTCCCTCTGGATGACCCTGCGCACCATACCTCTGAACTGGTCTTGGGTGACAGGGTCCTCTCCGCAATCACACCTGGGGAGGGGGACATGCCCCGTCCCCTGACACAGTTCCACCTGAGGGTGGTGCAGAGCCAGCAGAGCAGGCAGTTTGAGGTTGGGTCCCAGAATGCTGGGACCCAGTGCTATGGCCAGATGAGACGGGAGAGGTGGATCCTCTGGGATCTGCCTACCCAGATGTGCTATGGTGTTGAGGTTTTTCAAAGTGTGTTGGTTAGTCATGAACAAAACATTTCAACATTGGTTATAACAGCATGCATTGGTGTTCCAATTAACCCAGAACAATAGAATTGGATAAACTGCATGGCAAACAGAACACATGCATAAATGGAATAACAGTCATTATTGCAACAGCACAGTTTCAGCAAAAGGCCACCAACAATGGAATTGTAACAAGGTGTGTTAGTATGCAGCCATTTAAATATAGGAACAATAATAGAACACATGTCCCAACATTTGGGTTTGAGAACTACATACCCATAGTATATGAATATTTTATTTATTGTATTTATTTTATTTTATTTTACATTTGTTAACCAGGAAAGTCCGACTGGATACATGTCCATTTTCAGCGGAGGCCCAGGGAGAAAAGCTCCATGTTATCAAAGCATTTAGTAACAACAACATAACAGTGTTGATATTTAGTAACAAATAATAATGTAGGTTACAAGATGTTTAAAATGCAGCAATACAGCTATTTATAAAGTTTTAGTTAACAAATTAAGGAGAGGAAAATGCAGTTTGTAATGTGTTTAGGAAGTTAACAATAGGTCAAAGATAAAAGCCATCTGTAGGTTACTAATAGGTGAGACATAGAAAATTTCTTTGAAGCAATGAATTCAGAGAAGACTTTCTTTTAGTAGGGGTGTGTCTGATAGTTAAGCATATTCAGATAGAAAGCAAGGAAGATAAGAAAGAAAAGGGTATTTAGGGTGCGATTTGTTTAGTGTGGGCTGAAAAAATAGGTTGTAGAGGGAGGAGTTGGTAGACACATCTGTAAGTTAAGACTTATAGTTAGTTATTATGTTCTTGGGTTGGTTGGGGTTTTGATAGGATTAATAAGTTAGTTACTATGTTTTTTGGTTAGTTGGGGTTTTGATAGGAGCACAACTAATTTTACTGGCTCAGTGTCATTTTTGTTTAGTTTAGTCGGGGTTTAGACATGGACTAATTTCAACATTGGTTATAACAGCATGCATTGGTGTTCCAATTAACCCAGAACAATACTAATTATTGATGCAGGTAAGGGTTGGGGGGAGAGAAAAACAGTCCATTACCAACTGTATAGGCTTATATTTTTCACAACAGTACTGCTCAATACTCTACAGGTCTGCCTTCACTTTACATCTACTTTAGGCCTATAGCTACTGTAGCATGTATAGACCTGATAATCTGTCGACCTGGAATGCTATGGGGCAAGCTGTGACAACTCTAGGTACATGAGTAGAGGGGACTCATACATGTCAAGGTTACATATATGACTAATGAGGTGTACCCTGCACTGATGTTGTGTGATAGTGGTATACTTCTACTGGATTTATATATGTGTTAAACTTTGAGGAAATCGAAATAAAAAAAATAAAATTAACCATTAATTAAAAATTAAAGTATTACACTTCACATTATTAAATAAGTGTCCAAGGACACTTTTTCTTTATTGTTTTAGTGCCATACAGCACTTTTACTATGCAGGGTATGTGTTGTAGATACTGTAGCACACCCACTACATGACATTACAGTACACAATTACTTAAGTGTCCGAGGACACTTTCATTTCATTTATTTAGTGCCATACGGCACTTTCACAATGCAGGGAGTGTGTTACGGATACTTAACACACCCCCTACATGACAATTCATTTCACAGCTTGCATTTTAAGTGTGCAAGGACACTTACTTTATTGGAAAGTGCTGTACATCACTTTGAAAGTGCACGGGGCATGTTACAGATCTGCGAGCACTGTAACACACCCCCTAGCACTTATTCAGTATCCGTGTACACAGCTCATCCTCAGTAGTGCACCTTTATTAATAAGCAAGATGGTTCCGAGAGGGAGATGCGGACATGGACACCATTCACTCCATGTAGGAATAACGCTATTCCTACATGGAGTTTATTAAACCCGGGGGTATGTTTCTGAAATAACTACACAAGGTGGTAAGCTAAAGTGCATCAATACATCTACTCCTAATTCATTTAAGTTGCTCACACTATTAGTAAACACTGGAGTGTTACATATTCAAATAAAAAATTAAGACAACATATGAGTAGTAAAGTGGATGTCCTGTATAGATAGGAACCACTTGAATACCAAAAGAAAACAAGAATTCCCTATGTCCTTTAAAAGGGATGCTTTCAGTTGTCAACATTGCTCTGCCTGAAAGCGGGCTGAACTTAGGAAATATTTTTTGGTATCGATTAAAGGAAATTATTTAGTTAAACAGCATTAAAATTATCAAAGTACTCAAGTCATGTACTTTACTTGTTATGCCCACTTAAAACTTTTAAAAATGTATGTGCAAAAAACATGCTAATGTTCTATATATAAACATGTATATTTAAATGATATAGGTTGTTAGGACAAGTGTTTCTTCAGGCAAAAGGCTGTAACTTAGAGCTGCTGTTAAGCAAAAGAGAATTTTTTGGTACCTTGACTTGAATACTTTAGGCCCTGAATAACTAAGTGATAACTTTGATTCAAGTAACATAATGTGGAAAAGATGATTTTTTTACAGTCTTTTAGCATATCTCCACTGTATTTTCATAGTGTAATTTATTTTGTAAAAGCCTATGTAGCTACATGGTCCAGTTTAGTATACACAAAGTTTGATATTCACAATCTGGCTTTATTGCTACTCCTGGCAATCCTTTGATAAATAAAACAAGCCATGGGAGTCAATAAACTCCATGTAGCCTTCGTGCAAAGCCTACATGGAGTTTGCATGTGTGTGGTGATGGGCAGTGAGCAGCAGGGCTCATTGCATATTCATGCCACGCACTGCATTTAAACGTAAATAAGCGAGGTTTCATGGCTGGCAACAGTGCTGCTGGCCAGCAAACCATGTAAGGGAACACAGATAGCAGTCCTGTTTAAATCAGAGCACTGAAGGTCTGTGGTTTTTCTCAGAATACCATAGTGATCACCAAGGCTTAACAGATAGTTCTCAATCTCTTAGTGCAAGACATCTGGACAAAGGCCAACATAATGGGGGGACAATGACCCAGAAATAGGGACATATTTGACATATTTGCTCATTAGAAATGTGCTAGAATAACCAGGGGTTTGTGTTAAGATACATGTTCTGCAGGATTTGAAGTCTGAAACTCAAAGGTATGTAATTACTGAGTCACATAAGTCCTGAGATCATTCCAGTGATATGGCACACGGTGACATAACAATGGCAAAGATGTCTGCATGAGATGAGCACCCTTCCATGAAGGTGATATAACGATGGTGAGGATGTCTGTGTGAGATAAGCATCATTACATGAATAATGCAGAGGACATCTATCAGGGATGTTGCATACAATTGGGGTAGGGAACATATTGTGAAACTGTGCAAACTGATTTGCCTGAATATGAGAGTAATCTTAGCGGAGGTCTCCAGCAAGTAGGGCACATCTAAAGGCTCATGGACAACATTAAAAGCACAGTCATAGACAATATCAGAATAATACCACCAGTAATCCCATGCCTCTGACATAACATATGTGATTTAGAGTGATCAGAGATGATTCTGCACAAACACACTCAAACAACTATTATGATACATCAACACTGTATGAGGGTAACCACGCACACTGTCTTGGCACTGTAAGATCTGCTGGAGGTGTTAGGAGGGACACTGCCATACCGGTGTGCAACATAATGATCAATACAGGCTAGTTTACTAGTGTGCATGCACTATATATGGCACAATCCACACTGTCACAAACATTACCCATGCCATTAATGTTGTCAGACAACTGTGTGTGTACTCTGTGCATCACCAGAACAGGTAGCACACATGCATCTGGTGTAACAATTTGATGGAGGTTCTGCACCATCAGACAGTAATGTTTATGTCACAAAAATAATACCTAGGTATGGCCAATAAGGTGTGTAACAGCTCACTGTGGCATAGGTGGTACACTTCACTTACACATTACTGGAAAATGTGTAGGGAGGTACATGAAGAAGGTTGCACTGTACTCAGTTATTGGTGTGATGAAGGCTGTGAACTATGGAGGTTTTACGGCCTTTGACATGGATATCCTTTACATACTCAGTAGTTATGTTACATACAAGGGAGTAGTCAGCACTGTGGTCACATGCTGGTGGATGTTCCACACACCATCTACCCCAGGGCACGGGTCACATACCTATTGGTCTGCTTATAGGGTGTGATGTCTACATTATACTTGGGTTGTGTGTTTGTTTTCCTGATGTAACAAATCCCCCCCATGTTTTCTTGTCATTGCAGGTGTTGTCATGGCTGTGACAGCAATCTTTGGTGTGTGTTAGTACTGTCTGTATTATACTAATATCACAGTTGGAGTCAATGATTGTCCACAGTTTGTAGTCTATCAGGTAGCTGTTTGGACACAGGATGTGTAGTCATCTGTGATGTCCATCACTTAAATAATGAACAGGAAGGGGCTTAGCAGACAGCCCTGATGTATGAACCTGATAACTGGGCCTAAGATATAGGTCACTTCACATGTTTCAACATATTTCAATGCCATGTATGTGATACACTGGTCTACCCACTTGGTGATATAGGTGTATATGGCCACATCTGACAATGTTGAGTGAATTCCTCCGTGCGGATTTGTGTCAAATGCTTTATGCTTGTCAAGTTTAAAAGGCTGATAGTGCTGTCATCATGCATGCCCTCGATGACTTATTTGAGGACATCTAACAGATGCAACAGACATGATGTAGCATTAACAACGCACACAGGCCTGTTGCATACAGTTAGGATATTACTAGTGCCCATTTAGAAAAGGTCCATGATGAAATGCTGGTCTACCTCACAGATGAGGAAAGTCAGGATGTCTGTATACATGCATGCATTGGGTGCTGTCCTCCCCTCAACTCACACAGATACATGTTGAAAACACCCTTCTACAGCAACATAGTCTGTGTGGAGGGTAGTTGAAATGTGTATTCAACCATGTCAGGAAGGTGTATGTGATGAGTCACATGATAGGTGATCTGTGATGTTGTCACAGCCCATTGATTCTGTGTGATAGGCCTGGATGAAGGTAAGACAGTGCATACTGACTATCCTCAACTGGCCCAGTGTTTGAACACAATCCCCATGCAGGGATTATTGAGACACTCTCCCCGCTGGGGATTAAACCTCATGTCACTAGATGGGTTACCAGTTGGCTCACTGAAAGAACACATATTATGAAAGTTGGTGAATCAACCTGTACCAATAGAGCTGTCACCACTGGTGTACCACAGGGATCTGTGCTTGGTCCTTTACTATTTGGAATCCATTTCTCGACATTTCAGGCCAAAGTATATGGCTTATGGCTTACCACCTTTCCTGATCCTTGCATACTAGATGCAATCATTGAGTCCACCTATGATGATAACATACTACACGAGGTGCTAATACAGACAAATGATTGGTGACAAAGCCACATAGTCTACAAATAGATGCAAAAATGTGTCTTTATTTTGGCCATCTGCAAAGTGGAATTCTCTGCTAATTACAACATTGACATCAGTCTCACTATGCTGAAACCCAGTGATGCAAGCTCTGGAAACACACAGACATAGCACTCTGAACTTCGACCACTAAGTGTCCACACTAGCATTGAAAGACTATGTTGTGCATATCATGTCGCACCATCATATTCAGATCTCACGATTATTTTACAGCACTGTACTTGAACCTCATCAGAACACTAATATATAGTATAATGCTCTCATTTGCATGTACCTAATCAGACACATGCAGCAGCTAGAGAAACCACACGGGTTAATCACCAAGAAAACAGTGCATACAAACCATGCCATGATGTATGTGGATAGACTGAAATCCATGTCACTGTAATCTGTATCGTATGGGATAAGGTGACTTCTGCATGGCCCCCAGGCCAGTCTCTGACCCTGCCCTAGTGGGAATAGTGTACATCCACAAATCAGATATAGCTGATGGCATCAGCAGTATCTGGTGAGGAGAATATGGCAGTAACAGTGTCCCACATGCTGGTGTAAAAAGCTCTCTGTCATTTTAAGCAAGTGCGTGCATGCGCTCACGCACGCGCGCACACACACACACACACACACACACACACACACACACACACACACACACACACACAAAACACTCTAGTTGACTGCAGTGGTGATAGAATCTCTACCTATCTAAATACACAGACTACAGAACTCAGTTTTGTGATCAGCACCAAATGGCCCTGTCCATGAGGAACATAGGTTCCACACAAGAGTGAATTTGCAATCATTCAGCCAGTTGTCAAGGTTGAGCTTGAATTGGGTGTTTGAGGAGCAATGCTTCACATGCAGTGGGAGCCTATTACAGAAGAGTGGCAATCACTAGGAGATATATATGTCTCCCCAGCATGTTATGTTTATGTCACAGGCTAGGTTGAGATCCCTGGAGTAAGTTATTCTTGTTCCATTTGATTTGCAGATGTCCAGCATTTCCAGCAGGCCAGGCATAGGTCACTTCACAGCAGTCTGCATGATACTGGTTACAGTGATAGGTCTGTCAGTCTTTCCATGTATGTCATGTTTTGGAGGCCCTGGATTCTCCTGGTCACAAACCTGTGTGTTTTCTCCAGTTACTGCAGGTGTCTAGTGAGGTAAGGACAGATGGGAGCATTGTAATTAATTAGTGGTCTGATAAGGATAGAGTACAGCAGAGCTATGACCTCCCTGGTCTTGGATGTGATGGCATTATTTATGATGTGTACAATGTAGAATGTGTGTCTCACCACTCTGGACACACAGTGATTGAAGTATAGATTGCTATCAACATGCATCCCCAAGTTTCGCAACACTGTGTTTCAGCTTGAAGGTGTACTATGTATATCATAATCAGCAGGGATACTCCATTGTCAATGGACGCAATGAGGCATTTTTTGCTTTAAGGTTCAGTCCATGAGTTTGGCACCAATCATTTGTCTGTGTTAGCCCCTTCTGTAATATGTTAACATAGTTGGAGGACTGTATATGACTGTGTCCCGTTGACAGTCATCTGCAAACTTGGTAAGTCACAGGCTATCTACCCTTGCCTGGACTTCAGAGAAATAATTTCTAAACAGTTGAGGGCCCATCACAGATCCTTGTGGTATTCCACTGGTAAGTGGTCTAGTGGTGGAAGTGCAGTCCCCAGCTTTGACAGTGTGTGTTCTGTCAGTGAGCCAGTTAGCTACCCATCTAGTAATGTATGAGTTAATCCCCAGATGGGAGATTTTCTATATGATACCTGAATGAGGAATAGTGTCAAAGCCCTTGTATAACTAACATAGGTGGCATGTCCTGTTATCTCTCACCCAGGTCTTTGGGGTCAGTATCAAAGAAGTCCACTAGGTTTAATAAGCAAGATCTACTCTTGAAAAAAAAAACAAAATGCGTCAGGTTAAGTGTGTTGAACAGAAACAGAAATTCCAGTAGCAACAAATTCTGAAAGAACGTAACCCACATCCTTGCACGAAAAATACAGCAAGACTTTATTGTAAGAAACTCTCAAAAAGACTTTACAAAGAATAAAAGCATTTATAACAAAACAAATGATATAAGCACTTTAGTCTCTACAAATTAGGAACTTCATGAGATAGATTATACAATGAATACACTATTGAAATAGAGTAAGAGTAAGTAACTGTAATAACTGTTTTTATTCTTTGTAAAGTCTTTTTAAAGTTTTCTTACATTAAAGTGTTGCTCTGTTTTTTGTGCCTAGACATGGGTTATGTTTTTTCAAGTGTATTGAGGGTCACCTACATCCCTGTGGATAAAGTCCATGCTGATTCATTCCTTAGCATTGTAGATAATGCTTTTTAGGCTTATGAGTCAATAGTTCTAGTTCTGCATGTTAACAGATTTATGTGCATTGCATATCACGCAACATTTGATATTCATTTCTGTAGTGTAGGTGTTATATGCATGAAAAAAGTACTGAGACATCAGGGTTGCAGTGCTGGGGGGAAGCAACACATGGTTGTATTGTAAATACATGACATATTGTTTGATAGAGCCTTTAGTTTGCTAGGTTTCCATATGTAATTTCATATCATAGAGAGGAAATGGACAGAAAACAGCAATAATACATCATTTTATTTTTATTTATTTTAAATTTGTGTACTGGGAGTGTCCAAATAAGCCAGAAAGGCCTGTTTTTAGTGGAAGCCTGGGGAGGAAAGCTCCAAGTTGCATAGCAAATAGTGGTATAATAGAGAAACAACAACTGACATAGTAAAAAGTGATGCAGTTGAGTTGAAACAAGAGGAACAATGCAAACAACAGTAGTACAAATAATGCTGTAAAATTATTAGTCACACATATTACAAGATATTATTGTTTTCTAATTAGGGGTGGGGTGGTAGCCTCACCACATTAAACAATAAGAATAACATTATATAGTAATAAGCTGGAGATATATTCCAAGGGATAAAGTCAGGGAGGTGTAATTAGAGAGGAGTAAACTAGGATGCACAGTGATGGAAATAGGCCTTGAGACGAATTTTAAATTTGGATGGGTTAGCTGTGGAGAGAATAGGCTGAGGAATTGAGTTTCAAAGTTTGGAAATGTGCTTTGAGAATAAAGCATCTCTATAACTATTCTTGGGTTTAGAGATTTTTAGAAGAAGTTTGTCGGATGAGCGGAGGGTTCTATTGCTAGTGTAGGGTTTTGCTAGATTTCTAAGAGCTGGGCATTTGTGTGGTGAGTAGACTAAGGAGTGGCAAATAGCAAATTGTTTGAAGCATAGGAGGTTTGGGAGTTCAAACCAGTCTAGTTTATAAAGTGCTGAACAATGATGTGTTCTGTATGACAGGTTGCTGACAAGCCTAGCTATTTTGTTGTAGCAGACTTCCATTTTATTTAGATTTGTTTTCTTTAAATTTGTGAAAACTGGGGAGGCATATAACAGGGTGGATAGTAGATGGCTTTGGGCAATGAACATTTTGGCTGTTTGAGTGAGGAATGATTTGGCTCTATAGAGTGCTCTGAGTTTTATGTGGATCTTTTTGATAGTTTGGGATATGTGTAAGTCATAACTAAGGGATGTGTCAATGGTGACACTTAGTTGTTTGGTGTGGTCTAGTGGCTCTATTTTGGTATTGTTAGTCAAGTAGATGGCGAATGGGATGGGAGGTTGAGCTGTTTTATTGTTGGTAAATACTATTAGTTTGGTCTTGTTGGGGTTGAGTATTAGCTGCTTGGAGGAAATATAATGTTCTACATCTGTAAATGCTTTTTGTGTTTTTTGCAACAGTTCAGGGATTGAAGTGGCAGAGTAGATGAGTGTAGAATAATCTGCATATTGAATAATGTTAGCTGATGCTGTGGCTGAATTAAGATAAAGAGAAGTGGGCTGAGTATGGAGCCTTGGGGTATGTCTGCTGTGACTGGTAAGAGTAAAGATATATTGTCTTACCATTTAACAGCTTGCTGTCTATGACAAGGAGCTGTGGAAGCATGCTAGGGTGGATTGTGAGAAGTTTAAGGTGGCTAGTTGGTACAGGAGTTTCTGGTCAGAGACAGTGTCAAATGCTTTTGACATGTCTAGGAAAACTGATGAGACATAATAGCCATTGTTTCTAAAGTGGTTAACTATGTCAGCAAACCTGATAAGGGCAGATGTGTTGCTATAATTTGGTCTGAAGCCATGTTGAATATCTGAGAGGAGGTTATTTTCTAGGAGATAGGGAAGAAGTTGTGAGTGAATACATTTTTCGAGGATTTTGGAAAGGAAGGGGGAGTATTGCAATGGGTTTGTAGTTTGATAGTAGTATAGAGGTGCCTTCTTTGTGTAAGGGGATGATATGGGATATCTTCCAGAGTTTGGGGACATAGTGCTTGAAGATGGACCGATTTATTAGTCTGGAGACTGCGTAAGTAATGATGTCAGCACTCAGCCTCTGGAATCCACTGGGAATCAGGTCGGCTGCTAGAGTTGATGGTTTCAGTCTATGGTAAGTTTGTTAATGTAGCTTGAAGGTATTGGTTTAAGGCTAAATGCTGCAGGATTGATAGCAGCGGTGGTGGGATGATCAGAGGGCGAGAAGTATTATGGTTTAGTAGAGACAGTATGGAATTTGTAAAGTGAGAGTTGAATTGAGTGGCTATGCTTTCCATGCTCTTTGAAGGTTAGGGGTTGAGGGTTGTTTGGGATTGAGCAGCTGATTTGTAGAGGCCCAGAATTTTAGGGGGAATTTAGATATTTCTATTGGGCTGTCAAATAGTAGATTTTTCTGTCTGATTTTATTTCTTAATTGTTGATAGTTTTGGAGGGTTGTTTGGTTTCTGTTTGCCAGATAGTGTGACCATGCCCTGTCTGTTTATTTCATGAGAAGTTTAATGTGTTTTGTTAGCCATGGGGTTGGTTTAGTTTTTACATGGATTTTTCTGGTGGGGGCAACTTTATCTAGAGTCTCCAGGAATGTATTGTTAAAGTATTGAGCTGCGTTATCTAATTGGAGGTATTTTAGTGGGGACCAGTTACACTGTTTCAATAGGGAGTTAAAATATCTGAGGAAACATTCTTTCTGTTGCAGATGTACCTATATATGATGGATTTGTTAGGGCTTATTTTTGCCTTAGAGAGTAGCTGGGCATGTGATCACTGAGTGTGTCTGGGAGACACCCAGAGTGAGGGCATAATGAGGGTCTATTAGTGAGAATCCAGTCAAGTGTGGACTATTTATTACCATGCTTGTCAATCCTAGTTGGAGTGGTGTTGATTTGGGTAGAGCGAAAAAGTTAATATAGTTAGATGAGTTTTCAGAATAGCAAGAAGACCAGTCTAGGTTAAAGTCTCCTGCGATGATAATTTCTTGGTTAAAGCTGGTTGCTGCCCATTTAAGGAGATTTTTGATTGTTGTAGAATTGTTACCTGAAGGGCTGTAGACTGTTGGAATGATGATGCATTTTTGCTTAGTTATAGGCTGGATACAAGTACTTGTGATCTATTTGGATTAGAGGGGTAGTTGTCTAACCGTTCTAGCTTAAGCTTGTCCTTATAGATAATTGCAATGCCACCACCACGCTTGTTACTTCTATCTAATATATGAATGTTGTAACCCTGGGTTAGCAGTTCACTTCTTTGACTTGTGGTTTTAACCAGGTTTTGGTTAGTATGGCTATATCGGAGGTATATAGGCTGAGGGTAGTGTAGAGTTGCTTGATTTTGATTAGGATACTCCTTGGGTTATTTAAGATTAGGAGGTCAGAGGTACTATGGAAATGGTTTATGTGGTTTTGTTCATTGGGATTTTTGATTGGTGGATTTGATTTGGAGACTGACTGTGGGCCAGGGTTAGGGTGCATTTCACCAGCATGAATAAGTAGTGATAAGTTGCATGGGATTTGGTAGGCAAGTTCTGTGAGTAATTTTAAATATTTGCGAAACAAGTATGAAATTGGTTGGGTGGAAGAATACTTGCTTGAGAAGAGTTCTGTGTGGGTGTTGTAAAGGTATGCTGATATTAAAGTGGTAAGGTGATTGCTAGTTGTTTGGGTTATGTAGACTAATGTGGGTGAGGAGATAATTGTAATATGTAGGTCATGGTATGAGGTAAATAGATAAGTGGTTATTAAAAAGGTAGCTGCAGCTAAGTGTAAAAGTAACATTACTAGTGTTTATGGGGTTGCAGTAAGTTTGAATGTGAGTCAGGTGTGAGGTGCAGTATGACAGGGTAGTGGATAACTATTGGTTGCCTAATAAGGAGTGATAGGTATTGGGTAAGATGTAGTAAAATGGGATTGGTTAACTGATGGGGAGGGAGGCGGGTTGTGTGCAGTTGCCTGAAGAGACAGATGGGGAGGAGCAAGGAGGGTATAAATGTAACTGATGTGGGAGTGGTTGGGAATGTGGGTAGGGTAGGAGAGTGGAGTGAGCATAAGCAGAGCGGGCTGAGTGAGAAGCGCATTGCATGCAACTCTAGTGAAAAAAACAGTCAGGAGCTATATGGCAAGGTACGATCTGGTAAATATCTGAAGCTTTTATTCAGTACTTTATACAGTATTATGGCCATGGCTAACTCATGGACATCTGAAAAGTTTTGATGTCAACTTTTGATCCATATGTAGCACAACAGGGGGAAATAAAGAGATTCAAATAATGGTAGGATGGCCTTTATGGAGGTAGCAGTAGTTTAAGCAGCTGACATACCTGGCGTTTTATTCACAGTACTAGATAACGAAATAGTGCAAGGCGATGTAGAGTAAAAAATATTATTAAAATAAAAATACTGCTACAGAATATTGAAACTGTTAACCCGAGACACCCACTTATACTTTGTGGACCCTGTCACTATTAATTTTGCAAGAAGAGTCTTCAGCTTTCCTGGTTCAGGTACAGATAAACTGCATGTTACTGTAGGGAGGGAGAGTCCAGTACAGAGTCAAAGTAGGTAGAGGGGAAACTGGAACGGAAGAGAGAAGAGAGTGAGATAAAACACCAGTACAAATAGGGTATTTACAGTACAAACACAATATAAATGTAAGTTCTTTTTGACTGCAGTGATTAAAAAAGCATCTGGAAAAGCATATAGTCAGTACACTAAAAGTCTTTCATTTATTATAGAAGGTACCATTTTCTAGATAACGGCACAATTAAAGTAGCACACTATACACTGGCAAGCCAGGATGTAAAGTAAAAATAGAAAACTCTTTTCAACATGCAAAATGCTCATGACTCAAGCTCCAGTCTGCACATGGATTCTGAAATGAGCCTCTGCATAACTACATACAGCAGCTGATAATTAGGTACATATGCTAGGGCAAATTAAATATATGAATGAAGGAACATTGCATATCATCCAGAACTATTAACAAGAGTTAGTGTCAGTAGTCTTAAACAGGATGGATAGTTTAGCACAGTTAAAAACGCGGAATAAATAGACACGAAAACAATAAGAACATACTTGGAGAGGACACAAAATGTATAATAGTTACTTAAATGTAATAATATTTACTTTTCCATAGTATAGCGAACAGCAGGTTTGTGAGAATGTTGGCAATGTGTTTGCACATGCAAGATACACATTTCCAATACTTTCCCTGTTTGCACAAAGTTAAGCACTGCACAAACACAAGCCACATTGCTAAAGTCTGAGAGTTATTATTCAGTCTATGAAACACACCTTCTGTTTATCTGACTCTTTCGTAGCAAGTGTAAATGCATTGCTGTGTGATATGAAACTCCATGCAAACACAGAGGCCAAAACATGAAGGGATCCATTGCTTTTTCTGCTACTTATGTGAGCTGTATATGATTCCATTCTCTGACAAGATTATAGGTGTTAAAATGGAGTAGATAATAAAGTGGGGAAATGTGGAGCAAGCTGGAGAAAGAACAAAGGGAAAGCAATACAGGAATGTGCAGGAGGGAGGTAGGAAAGAACCATAGCTATCCATTTCTTCAACAGTAAAAACTGATCATATGTTCAGAATATTACCTGAATTTGGACCCTCACCTCTAGAGAGAGGGGTGACAACAATTTAATCACATTGTATATCCAATTGGACCAAATCAAGTGTGTCAAGAAGACATGTGTACGAAATGGAGAGCTATGTATTGGATGATTTTTTTTTTTTTTTGTGAGACAGGTGCCCATTTTTTTTTAATTCAGTAAGAGAGGACTGATGGGTAAGGGATGTAGGTATGTCCGGGTCAGGTAAGTTAGGTAGGTGAGGAAGCAAATGCAAACAACTCAAACAACACAAGAGGCAGGGACTGTGAAGGACACAAAAGGTTGGGGGACACCATGATTTGGGTGAAGGAGGGTACATCCCGGGCTCATGCCTGTCAAGCTTAGTGACAGTGAGACTCGAGTCCTCACCTACTGGACTGTCATCACTGTTCTCTTACTGTACTGACAGCTGGAGTGCTTGACATCATCTCCTCCTATGGAGCATGAGGGAGAGCAGCCTCTCCAGCTGGTGTACTTGTACACCAATGGTGTGGTGCATGACCCTATGCACCAACCCTGGCACTCCCACCACTGCTCCAGGAAGATACTACTGTACCAGCTTCCTGGGTAGTACTACCTGAGGGCATAGGTAGTGCAGGAGCAGCAGAGGCTGTGCTGCCAGGCTGGCTGTCCCAGACTTGCTGGGCATCAGTGCTAGAGCTGGTGGAGTTGGAGCAGACTGATCCACTGGGGCTCGCTTACCTTGCTGTGCTGTGTAGCATTTAGTGATGTGGTACACATGGATGGCACTGAGACATTTTGACAACACATAATAGAAAATTAACAAAGAGAGATAAGGGTTGGGGTGAGAGGAAAAAGATAAAATTAGTACCATCATATGTGACATACAATGCAGTAATACAATTATACAACTGTTTTATCTGATGTATTGCATTTAAGTATATGTTCTAACAGGTAAACACTGAGCATCCAAGTGCTCCGGATTATGCGGAATGCTCCGCATTTAATGATGAGCCAAGCCACTGTTCCACATTGAACAGCAGTGGCTCTGCTACATGTATTCTGATTGGTTTGTGTACCGCAATTACTGCCAATCAGCATCACGGCACACAAACCTATGCATAGGCCAATCACATTCCAGGAAGCCTTTTCACACCAAAATAATGGCTTGAAAAAGGCTTCCAGGAAGCAGTGATCTTCCAACAACAACAGCGGAAGACCGGGAATAAGGAATAAGCACGGCTGGAGATTGAAGACATCACATCGGGGGTCAGGACTCGAGCGTCAGAAGAAGAATCAGCAGCTAAAGGGACTTCAGGGACATAACCATTGCTTTGGTGGTTCTAGGAGGATCAGGAGTGTCAAGTCTGAGGTTTTATTTTGCTGCCTGCCTGACTGCTAGACAACCGGGGCTGATTTTCATGTACTGTGTGGAGTCTGTGGATTGTATTGAGCTGCTGGGGACAAGTTGGTAGAGGTAAGTGTTTTTTTATAAATGTAGCTGTGACCAGGGCATTCAGAAAGGATTCAGTAGCTGTATTGTTTTGCAGATATTTAAATTAATTGTTTTTTTTTAAAGAAGATTGCCTGCATACAACATGCATTATATAATTTGAGGGGTTAAACTAAAAAAATTTTTTAACTGTTTCCACTAAAAGTTTTTTGCCACTGTTTCCATTAAAAGTCCAGAGCAAGAGTGAGCAAAATGAAAAGTGAATACATTGGAATATTAACTGATTGCGTTATGTATATAATCATTACAGCCTAGTTATCGCTGTAGTTAAAGCTTACTGATGCCACTGGACATCAAACGCTGCTTGGTCATATTTCTTTTAAGAATTCTAAAACCATGCTGAATACAGGGTAATTGGAGATTTTGTTTTAAAGCTGATGTGATATTTGACCTCTGTTTAGTGATGCTAAAAATATTTAATATTATTTATACTATTTATATGTATTATAATACTGGTCATATTTCTGTAAATCTCTAAAACCAAGTGACGTTGATATAACTACTTAGCCTCATATGAAACCTCACAGGGGTATGAAGAAAATGCTGCTGGCAGTATGTGTTGCTTGAATGGTTACTGAGATCATAAGCTGTGTTTATTTTGACTTATAAAATCTAGTTTAAGACCAGGAATAAAATGAATGCAACCTTTGCAAAGATTATTTTGTGTTGAATAGTGTTCCATTCCATTTACAGTTTTCAAGTAACGCGTACGGTTCTAGAGATGAATATTTGTTTTAAATTGAGATTACAACTTTATTTTTTCAAGGCTTAGGCTAAATATTATAAGACCAATATTTAGCGTCTCTATTTTTGTGCTGTTTGTCCCCTGGTATGTCTCTGACAGTAATTGCCAACACAGATCATGTTCTAGCAACTTTCTCAGTTTATAAGAGCAATATTTAATGTCTTTTTCTTGTGCTTTGTCCAGATTTCTTGCACTAAAAGGTCGAGAGGTATGTGGATGGATGTCAAAAGTGAGCATCTTTGTAGTAATGGGATGTTTTAAAGTATCGAGTTTTGTTTTCTAGTAGAACTTTAGTGTTTTTTCATAATGGCAAGATGCTGAACTGCTCAAGGAAAATACTGAAGTGACAGTATTGTGCTGCTGGTTGACATGTTAGAAAATGGGACATTTTTCTAATTAAGTTCTAATTTTTTAATTCTAACTTCTAATTCAGAAACATTTTTATTTTGAATTCTCTTGTCAATGCCTTAGGTTTATAGCAGTATTTTTGTCAAGTCTGGTTTTGTCCTTCACTCTGCTCTGCTTTCTTTGCTCAGTGGCATTTTTCAGTAGTATTTCCACAACTGGAAACTAAGCACATTCATGCTAGTATCACTACAGCCTTTGTGTACTTTGGATCAGATTTTTTGCCATTAGCATGCTATTTGGATTTTAAGTTAGGGACCCTACCTTAAAATCCAAATGGCACACTAATGGCAAAAAATCGGTTTCAAAGTACACAACGCTGTAGTGATACTGGTGTGAATGTGAGGGTTTACAAATGTTGGGATATGTGTGTGTGCTTCTGCTTAGTGTTTTTTTATTTTTCATGGTTAAAGATATGAGATCTTGCATTCATTTGGTCTTAACTGTTCCAAGACATGATGTCTTAAATGACACATTCTTGTCAAAGTAGAGGGTCCTGCTTTTAAGTACCCTTTTAGGCACCGTTGCCAGGCCCAAACCTGGCAGTAGGACAGGGGTAGAACACATCTAAAGTGGTGAATGTGAAATGCAAGTCTCTACCATGATCCATGGCAATGGCACGTTTCACGCTGTGCGAAAAGAGGGTGTTCCACATTTTGACCATTTGTCAAACATTGTTAAGGTCTGTGTTCCACATTGGCCTCTTAAGAGGTTGAGACCTATAGGTACACACTATACTATAGATTGCTGAAAGTAATCCTTGAAATGTGCATATATTGCATATATGCATGTTCCAGTTATACAGATTACAGTTTACAGCAAGACAGTTGTGTCCCTAGTATAGTGTTTTTAATTTAATGTAAATATTATTGAAGAAATAACAATATTGTATAGTTGTGAATTGTGGTATTTGAACCCACAACCTCTGACTACAGTCTAATGTTGGACTCCTACAATTGTTTTGTTCTACAGATTAATCATGCATACTTGCTTTTAAATTTGGGATCTGCATGCTCAATTTGATAAAACTCTATAAAAGACCAAAAAACTATCTTTAACTTTTAAAGCTACAGTAACACTTCTCTTCTGCTGTATGCATACCATTTGTTTCCCTTAGTCCATCCACTCGGGAAACATGAGCCTGCCAGTTGAACTCATGTTTAGTGAGAGCTGGGAAAAGAACCAGTCTTGCCTATATTTAGCTTTCTAAGTCTTACAAATACCCTCTTATTGTCATACTTACACAACTGTGGGATGTCCACAGTCTCAAACCCATGCAGTCAGTGGTTAAAAGTATCACTTTTATGCCTGTGTAGGTCATTAAAATGATGCCTACACTGCTCTGCAGTGTGTGGGATACCAGTGGCACTAGATGCAGCCTGGGCCAAACTATTCCACACCTCAGACTCGTACTGGGAGCCAGAATAGTCCCCTTGCAGAAGCCTTTGGCTGTGGCATTTTACCAGGAGTCCAGTAAATATATTGGACTCCTGGACACTCCAACTCTGTGCCCTAAACTTGACACCTTCCTGTCTAATGCCAGCCATGTCTACCAGCCGAACTAGAGCAATGGAAACTGATGCTTTCCTGACAATTCCAGTTATTGCTTTTACTGGTAGTGGCAAACATTGCCAACCATGTTAATCTGACACTTAGCCTTAGTTTGAAAGGTATCTACTGATGTAGACTTGAAATATATATTGGAAATTGGAAGCTGACTGTTAGGTGAGTTAAGTTTGCAGACATGCACTGGGGGCATAAGTGTAATGACTTGACATATTTGTTTTTGCCTTTATACACTGAGGAAAATTGATTTTCACACTGTGGGATTCAAACCTAGGCATAAAGGACAAAACATTTTTTTCTTTAGTGTTGATTTGCCATCTTTGCCAGAGAGGAATTGCTGCTGAGAAGTAGTCTGGAATCATATATAAATACAGGTGACAGTTTGAGCTGATACAGACGTATGTATGTGACCTGACAAGGTTATTGGATACAGATCCAGCTGTGTCTGTGTCTTATGTAATTCTGAAGCCCATGCAAGTCCAGATAGCAGAATTATACCAACAGAAATAAAGTAGACAGTATACCCTCAGTCAAATGTCTGAAAACACAATAATGGTATCTCATCCCTCATACATATAATTCATGTCATACATGAGAGTGAATATAATGAGAAGTGGAACAACAGTAAAAGTGTATGAAATATCCTGTATTGGAAGCCAGAACCATATGCATGGCAGTCCTACACTTACACCTGTTACCACAAGAATGTTAAAATAACACTTGTCTATTTTTCAGTTCATTGCTATAAACTGCACTTTCACAACAGTAAAAATAGGCTGCACACCCTGTACTAGAACCCAGGACCATCTGTACTCCAACCCTACACTTACACATGCTGCAACAGGACTAGTTACATGACATTTTCTAATTTGCTAATCATTCTTAAGGTCTCTGTGTTATCCCCTGCACAATGCTGCTAAGCTGAGCTGCGCGATGGAACACAAAAATTGCAAAAATTTATTGTTTTTAATCTTTGCCCTTTTACAGACATCCTGTTTGCAAGTGTTCTGCAGGTGCTCTGTCTGCTTCCTGGGTGGGCCAGTAGTCAAATTTGCACACTGCTGTGCTTTGTGCAGACTAGATGAGCACAGCCAAACCTGACATTCATTTTCTCTGTTTCCCATGTTTTTGCTAAGTGGCACATCTCTCAAACACTGCCCCCCCCCAAAAAAAAGAAATAAAAAAAAAGAAGACAATAAATGGGAAAAATAGTTGAATTGAGGAAAAGCAATCTATGACATACACACTACAAAATGTTAGTACACATGATAATTCTACATAGGTCTGGATTTGAACTCTCAAACCAATGAACCTTCAGAACACAGTAAGGGTGCTTTATTCCTCTTTGCCACACAAACAGCTTTGCAGCAGGGAACGGAAATATAAATAAAAGAGAAAAGTAGTTCAAATGAATAAAAGTAATCTATGAAATAAACACTACAATATGTTTGCTAGCATACATGAAATATTTCTACATAGGTGTGTATCTGAACTCTCACTCCACTGAGCCTTCAGAACACAGTAAGGGTTTCTTATCCATCTTTGCCACACAAATAGCTTTGCAACAAGGAACTGAAATCATTCTGCATACAACCAACTGCAGCATCATCTACAGTAATATGAAACCATATGCGTTATTTGTATGTTTATTATTTTTGGATGTAGTGCACTAAATGATCGCTCAACCAGTTATGAATATTGCTGGCAAATATGCAACTCAGTCTTACCTCTCTGTGTTCGTTGGCCATTCTTCTCTTTTCAGACTAGTAATCTGAGACATGCAGTCTGTAAGCCATTCTATATCATTGTTCTTAAAATGTGTGAGGATATTAAATGGCAATAATATAATATGCAGTTGCCAACAAATGAAGGAGCGATTGGATGTTAATGAGCAGAACCTGTGAACTGTGGCCTGCTTACTTACATTTTCCAACCTTGACAAAATTACATCTAACACTTTGTAAGTCTAACTTGACACACCCACAGGATGCAGGGCAGTCTGCATTGCTGTTGTGTTTTCCTTCTCCCTACCAGCAATCATTCACAGTTGCAATCCATTAAAAGCAAACACTAATGGAGTGCCTGCATGATGTTTACATGTGCTACTTGGAGCCAAGTATTTGGGATTCAGGAATTCTAATGAGTTTGCACCTAATTTGCATCTTCATTATGCTGACAGTCCTTGATCCACACCATAAAAAGGCAACCATGTAGTTAGGGAAACTGAAGGTGAGGAGATTTGTTTATATGAAGAACACAGAAAAGAAGCTGTTACTTTGGGATATATTTGCACAGAAGATTACTGAACTTGAGAAGATATGTTTGCATTTTGTCAGCTACACCCTTTATATGCTGAAATATCATTAAGAAAAATCTGTTTAATAGTTTTATATATGTATTTTGATTAGCAAAGGCTTTTACGCTTTTATTTGTATGCATTAGTTAGAAGTGTACTGATGGCATGGGCATGTTTGTCAGGGCATTTCCCAGGTATACATGACTGGCAATCCCTTAACATGGAATGTTCTATGTTAAATATGTAGGCATGTTTGAGAGACAGTTCATTTGATAACACTTTTAGCATTTCAAAGATGGCTTGTTAGCAGAATGTGTCACTTGCCTGTTTTTTTGGGAGGGGGGAGCAAAGCTGTATTACTGTTATGGCACAAACAAGGATATGTTGCTATTGTTACTCTCCTTTTTTGCATCCAGCCTGTTGTTCATATTTCAAATCTCTAGACTTTTTTATGTTTCTCCAGTGGGTAATGCTTAAATGCTACCTTCTCTGTTTTATCTGGGAACAGTTATTTTGTAGTTATGTAATACTTGTGTATTATCCTTCTGTTGTCTTTTAGGATACCTAAGTTTATGCCACCCAGGCATCTCAAGCCACAAAAACACCCTTCACTGACCATGAGAATCAAGTTATTGTTGACGCTTTTAGTCAACATGGTGCCTTCCTGCTTGAGAGGAGACTTGGAGATATGTCAGGCAGAATGAAACTTTGGCAACAGATCATTGCAGATGTTACTGCAGTGGGCAGCCATAGCAGGGCATATGACCAGGAGTGCCATAGGGTCACTGACATGATCTCATTTGCATGAAGGAGAGCAGCTGCAGAGGCACATCATTGGATGGATACCAGGGAAGCCTGTTACAGAGCCACCACTAACAGCAAATGAAGAGTTCCTGTCCAACTGTCAGGAATCCAGATAGCACAGCTCCCAGGAAAGTGTAGAACCATGTGTCTTTAACATTGGTGCTACTGTTTCAGGGACACCAAGCATGTCCTAGGAGGAGCTTCTGGTTAGGCTTTTGTATCTCAATTGTTAAATACTGATGTATATAAAAATATTTAATATCAATACGTTAGTTCTGTTTCACAAGAAATTTGTTTTGGGGAGGGGTCGAAGATTGCTACAGTTACAAAGTCATTCTGACTGATTACACATGAACTTAGGTTGGACTTGTCATCTAAGTTCTTCTTGAACGTATAGTTAATGGACATATAAAGGGGGAAAAGTATTACCCCCTGTGTTACTGTTAATTGTAATGACGTGGTCCTTACCTTTTGCTTAACTTCTTCCAGGACCATCCGGCATACAGAGCATACCGTCATCTGCACATGGTAAGCTAAGTCAGTACTGATGAGATATTCAAAGAAATATTTTAGACTGTGATGTTGATGTCAGGACTGTTGTGTGCATTGTTGTACTGTGTAATAGTGGTGCCACTGTTATTTTATTAGCATATATTGTACTATAGTAATGTAGGTATAAATTGTTCCTGTGTTTGTTGCTTATTACCACAGTTCATCCTGACACTGGAAGTGTGGGACATCTATCACATGATGTCAGTGTATCAGCAGACTTGATGATGATGGTGGCCAAAAAAGGCACAGTTGGGGGGTGCAGAGGTTGAATCTGACACTCAGGTTGACATATAGCCATCCCCTGAAATTCCATCAGACACAGCCAGTAGGCCTATGCCTAGCCATTCCACTGAGGCCACAGATATTGGACAGGTGGAGGGTGAGACAGTTTATCAGTGATGTGTGGATGTCCTTCAAGGATGCATCTGCAGTCATAACAAATGGGTTGTCCTGTCGTCAGGCAGCCCTTCGGTCGGCCGGATTCCAAAGTCTGGGTCTGGCCTTGGCTGGTGTCGCACTTCACCCGACGTCATCTCTGCTGGTCTTCGGGTATAAAGGCATCAGCCAATGCCATTTTCCTCAGTCTTTCTTGCCGCGTGGCGCCCGAAGCAGAAGCTGTTCGCAAGTGCCGGTCGGTCAGATCCAGAGATTACTACTACCGAATACTACTTCGAAGACTTCTAAAAGCTAAGTACCCCGTTGGGGACTCTTTCTTGCCTCAGCCGATGTCAGAAAAAGTAAATAACTGTTTAACTTGTGGGAAACAAATACCTCATAAAGATTTCCACTCTTATTGCTTACCTTGTTTAGGCCCAGACCACGACGTAGCAGCCTGTTTAGCCTGTGCTTCCTTCAACCGACGAACGCTTAGGCGTCGGTCGGAGTTTGCTGAACAGTTTTTCCGCTCAGATTTTGCGTACATTATGCCGTCGGATCCTCCGACTTCTCAAATTGTTAAAAAACGCAAAGAAAAAGACCGACACTCGCGGTCCGCGGTTTCGGCCGAAACCACGGTTAAGCAAACCGCGAGTGTCTCGGTTTCGGCCGAAACCGAGCAAACGGGTCAATCTTCAGCCGAATCCATGACTACTACCGAGGCTCCTGCTACCCTAGTTGAATTGGCCTCTGAAGTTTTGCCTACTAATGTGGTTCCTATAGAATTATCAGACACCATCCCTTTGGATGTCTCTACCCCAGCACGTGGTGCTGCTAGGCCTCCTGCAGCCATGTCTATTAAGGCCTTTGCCAGGGCTAAAGCAGCCAAAACTGCTAAATCAGTGCCTGTTAAGCCCCCCTCACACAGGCCCAGTTCCAGTTCTCAAATACTTACTCTGGCAGAGGATCTCATCTCTTTAATAAGGGGATCCCAATCTCACCCAGACAGGGCCTCTCAGCCTCCAGAAAAGAGACCTAGAGCAGAGCCCCCAGAGCCAGTGTCCTCAGATGATTCTTCTGATGATTCAGACATTACAGACCATCCAGAGGCTCCTTTTTCTACTTATGAAGATTCCGATGCTGAAGAATCTATTCTATCTGCCTCTCCACCAGAGGAATTTTCCTTTGGGGAAACCTTACATGCCATGAGTGAGCAATTCCAATGGCAGGGACAAGATTTCTCAGATTCAAGAAAAAGGCTTAGGACCTTTCTACACTTACCGCAACATAGGCCCTTAGCTATACCTCCAGTTCTGCCTGTTGTGGATGATGCATTTAATGATGTTTGCACTGCTCCTGATACTTTACCTCCAGCCCCTGCTAAACCAGATAGGTTTTACAGGGTACCGGACACTCATCACCACCTATACAAGGCCCCACTTGCAGATCCTGAGACTATCTCCCAGGGGCCTAAGGCAGTAGCTTCGACCTCAGCAAAAAACCCTCTCCCTTCTGAAAGGGAATCCAGGTCCTTAGAGAGATGGGGTAAAAAAGTTTGCACCTCTGCTACTCTCTCAGCTAGAGCTTTGAACTGTCAGTTTCATATGATCCAATACCAAGAGTTTATGCTTGATCAGTTAACTAAGAAACTGTCCTCTGATGACTCCTTAGATAAGAAATATGTTTTAGAAATGGTGAACAACATTCAGCAGGTTAGTAACCATTCTTTAAAATGTGGCTATGATGCACTGGAGGCTTCATTTAGATCAGCCATGACTGGCACAGTTATAAGAAGGCATGCATGGTTGAAAGAACAGGTCTTGCCGGATCATGTTAAAGCAAAGCTGTTAGATGCTCCTATGGATAAGGCCAGTCTATTTGGTTCTCCTGCCCAGCAAGTAATGAAGAAAATGGAAGAGAAGGCAAAATCTGTACAAACAGTTAAAGATTTCTTACAGGTTCAGCCCCCAAGGTTTAGCAGGAACTGGCCTTCCAAAAATTGGTCCTTTCCAGACTCCTCTAAATCTCAGAGAGGCAGGAATAGACATTCCAGAGGCAGAAATCAATCCAGAGGAGGTGCCTACAGAGGATGCCAGTGGCAAGGCAATAACCAGCAAGGCACAGACACAACCACTGCCACTGCAACAGGACAATCACAGTGACTTGGCTCTGACACCGCCTACCAGGGAACAAATAGCAGCACCCTTAGGCGGAAAGTTAGCCTTATTTTCAAAAAATTGGCACTATATCACAAAAGACAAGTGGATTTTGCAGACTATAGACCAAGGCTACAGGTTTCACTTCCACACCTTACCAGTAAAAAGAGGAATGCCAAACCTACCTCCAAATCAGAAAACAGAAGCTCTAAAACAGATAGCTCAATTAACAAAGATGAGAGCTGTGGAAAGAGTACCACCAACAGAACAGGGCAAAGGATTCTACTCCAGACTCTTCCTAGTACCAAGAAAAGAGAAAAGTTGGAGACCTATTCTCGACCTGTCCGCCTTAAACACATTCATCACTGTCCCAAAATTCAAAATGCTGACCCTACAGCAACTTCTTCCCATGCTGGGCAAGGAGTGTTGGCTGGTAACTCTAGATCTCAAGGAGGCATACCTGCACGTCCCCATACGACCAAATTGCAGACGATACCTCAGATTTCTTGCAGGATCAGAGCATTATTAATTCTCAGCATTGCCCTTTGGCTTATCTACTCTGCCCAGAGTATTCACAAAATGCCTGGCATCAGTAATCGCTCATTGCAGGCTACAGGGAATCCAAATTTATCCATACCTGGACGACTGCCTGATACAAGCGGACAACAAAAGCAAGCTGACAAAAGACTTACAAAGAGTCATTTGCTTACTACAAGCCCTGGGATACACAGTCAATTTAAAAAAGTCAAGACTAATACCATCCCAAACAAAAACATTCTTGGGTGCAGAATTGGACACAGTAAAACAGATGGCATTCCTAACTGCAGAAAAACAAGAACAACTCCCTCTTTACTTCTTGGCATTAACAAAGCAGAACAAACTAACAGCAAGGAAAGTACTGCAGGCCTTGGGCTTCATGGCATCATGCATAATCCTGGTCCCCCATGCCAGATTGCATATGAGAAAACTACAGTGGTACCTAAAGAATTTATGGTCTCAACACAGGCACAGCTTAGAAACCGAAATACCACTAATCCCATGCCTGAAACAAGAGTTCCTATGGTGGGCTCAAGCATGCCAGTCAAACCCAGGCTTGCCCTTCCACAACTTTCAAGCAAGCCAAACAATCACAACGGACGCCTCAGACGTAGGTTGGGGGTCCCACATGCTGGACAAATGCATACAAGGATTATGGACCCCAGATCAATTGCACCTGCACATAAATCAAAAAGAAATGCTGGCAGTAAAACTAGCAATCCAGAATTTCAGACCATTCCTCAAAGAAGGCCATTTGATGATAAGGACAGACAACACCACAGTCATGTGGTACATCAACAAACAGGGAGGCACTCATTCATACCCCCTATGCCGAATGACTCTGGACCTATGGAATATGGCTCTGAGCTACAACATTCAGTTACAGGCAATATTTGTACCGGGAAAAGAAAACATCCTAGCAGACATGTTAAGCAGAACTACCTTGGATGCTCACGAATGGATGCTACACCCGGACATCTTCAAGGCCATCACACAGAAATGGGGAATGCCACAAATAGACCTATTCGCATCCCCACTCAATCACCAGCTCAAGAAATTCTGCACAAGGACATACCACCCACTTGCATGGAAGGTGGACTCTCTATCCTTCAGTTGGAAAGGCCTGACAGCATATGCATTTCCACCTCTTCCTTTGATGCACAAGATACTACTGAAAATCAAAGAGGAGCGTCCAAGGATAATTCTGATAGCTCCAAATTGGCGAAGACAACACTGGTATCCATTGCTGAGGAGCATGTCTCGGGGGAGAATGTGGACACTACTCCTGATGCCTTTGATGTTAACTCAGAACGACTACAACATCATGCATCCAAATCTAAAAACTCTGCAACTAACTGCCTGGAACATTACATAACAGCAACTAACCCAGATTTATCCCAAAGGGTTAAAGACATTATCCTGGAGGCCTGCAGACCTTCTACTAGAAGGAACTATGCAGGGAAATGGAAAAGGTTTGTCATTTGGAGCACTGAAAGAGGAAAAGATGTGTCAAAGATAGATATTGCCAACATCCTGGAGTATTTGGCAGAGCTTCTCCATGCAGGCTTGTCCTATTCCTCCATCAAGATACATGCATCAGATATTTCTGCAGAATACAGCTTCGATCCCCCTGTCTTCTCACATCCTCTACTCAGACAGTTCCTCAGAGGAATCAAGAATGTAAAACCTCCTAGGAAACCACCATTACCAGCATGGGACTTGAACTTTGTGCTAGAAAAATTGACACTCCCTCCATTCGAACCAGCAGCAACAGCAGATCTTCAACACCTATCCTAGAAAACTGCTTTCCTACTGGCAATTACTTCAGCAAGAAGGGTTTCAGAACTACAGGCCTTAATGGCAGTACAACCCTTCCTAATCTTCCATCAAGATAGAGTATCCATGAGAACTAATCCTACATTTATGCCTAAGGTGGTATCCAGAGTGTCTCTAAACCAGGCAATCCACCTACCTACCTTCTTTCCCAATCCACAGAACAGGGGGGAAAGACTGCTGCATACCTTGGATGTACATAGACAGTTGCGCTACTACCTGGACAGAACCAAGGGCAATAGAAAAACTGACCAGCTTCTAGTAGCCTATGCAACAGGAAGGGAAGGAAAAGCAATTTCCAAACAGACAATCTCCAAGTGGATAGGAAATTGCATAAGATTCTGTTACTCCTACCATGGAAAGCCAATTCCACAGAACATAAGACCTCACTCTACAAGGGCTACAGCCACTACCACAGCTTTCTTACGAGGAGTGGCAACCAAGGACATTATTGAGGCAGCTACTTGGACCTCCGTGCATACATTTGCCAAGCATTATAACTTACCTCTATACTCTAGATCCCGAGCAGGGTTTGCCACTGCTGTATTGCAAGGGATCCTAACTACACCATAATTCTTCTTCCTCCTCCACTAGTTTGGCTATGGTATTCTACCCATTTGTTATGACTGCAGATGCATCCTTGAAGGACATAGTACAGTTTTGTACCTACCATAAATGTAGATGTCCGAACAGGATAGCATCTGCAGTCAGGATTACCCACCCTCCTTCCCTCTGTGGTATTCCTAGGGTATTTACCCTCCTAATAGCTAGCTGGGGATCTCTTATGGTGTATTTGTTTGTATATATGTACATACATGCTTATTTTTGTGTTTGCCTACCTTTTTTGGAAACATTGGCATTTACCCAAAATTTAGTTTTCCAAGAGGGCAACTGGCATCTGGGGCAAGAAACACTGAGGAAAATGGCGTCGGCTGATGCCTTTATACCCGAAGACCAGCAGAGATGACGTCGGGTGAAGTGCGACACCAGCCGAGGCCAGACCCAGACTTTGGAATCCGGCCGACCGAAGGGCTGCCTGACGACAGGACAACCCATTTGTTATGACTGCAGATGCTATCCTGTTCGGACATCTACATTTATGGTAGGTACAAAACTGTACTTTACTGTGGGTTCAGTGCTTGTTGACTCTGGTTGTAGCCAAAGTGTGGGTGAGGTGCTATGCAGGACGGTTGTTAGGGATGCTCAGAGGAGGCCTGCTGTCCATCCTCAATCCTGATTCAGGTATCTCTTCCCATGCCATTCAGCTTATGTTTAAGGCCATCATGGAGGCACAGGCACATTCCCATAGGTGTTGCAGAGAAATGCTTAGGGTTGTAGATGTGGCACAGGCTGACATGCATGACTGCCTCAACCATGTTGCCGATTCAATGGATTGGATGAATGACACATTGGAATGAGTGGTGTCTGTGATGGAAAGTCTGCTTGGAGGGGGACAGTATCCTCATGGGCATTGGTCAGTCATATCATCTGCTGGTAGCCAACATGGCCATGGCCAATCATGCTCCCATCGTAACAGTACTTCCACTGCTCCATCAGTGGGAGAGTTGTCCACACCCAGATGTAGCAGGCCATGGAATCATGGTCCTGGGCACCCTCATGAAGGGAACTCATCCAGTAGACATCAGTCATGTTCAAGTAGCAGCAGTGCATCTGACAGTGGGCGTGGACATGCCAGTGCAACTCCTGGCAGAGCCAATTCTCATGGTTGGGGATGACAACAATGAACTGCCACCTCTACCATGCATGGCTCACACCTATACAACATACCAAGACCTAGAGCTAGCACAGAGCTTGGCTGTGTTCATGCAGACACTCACATACCAATTTCACCTGGAGGACCCATAATGAAACACACACAACAGTTACATGGTTCAGCCATGCAGCTTAAAACTCATTTTGTCTCACTGGTCATTTGTTGCTTTGCCTACTTCTCTTTCTTACTCACACACACTCACCAATCTTTTGTGTCAGCTTAGGCTTCCTGCCCCTCCCCCAACATTCTGTGCAAATGATGATAACTGTGGCATATCCCTGTTTTGTATCCTTCGGATTCAGGGATACATAAGCTTTGTGTCTGATGCTCATGGTGCATAGCTGACTTAGTGCTTAGTTTATCTGCATTTGTGATGTTGAATTGGCAATTGTACCTTTGACTTATATTGGTCTTAGAAAGTTACACAGTTGATAGTATCAAAATGTTTCCATCTTTATTGTTAATGATCTTGTGTGGGTTATGAAGTCTGAAACTGCAATGTGTATCACTACTTTCTAACTTCTCTCTTTAATGATTTTCCAGTACTAATATGGTGCTAAACTGAGGGCATGCAGTAACCATCACTACTTTTGAGAGGTATACCTGTGTGAATCTTTGATGCCTGAGACCTACTGCTTAGTAATGGACACTCAGTGGCATACCGCCTGCTCAGTGGCATACCGCCTGCTCAGAGGCGATCTGTGCCTGACATATAAAGCCATGTCCAACCCGGAATTAATGGACATGCTGCACCTCAGAAAATCCAAATCCCATCGAGCTACGCGCTCGAGAGACTTGAACCTCAGCACTGAAATAAATAGGACATGCTGGAGGGACAGATTCATAACCTAGAGGCTCCCTTCACTGTGGAATAAAATCCCAGTCCAGGTTAGGCAGAGTCCCACATTGACTCTCTTCAAGAGGAATCTTGATGAGTGGATGGGAGATCGTAGGTTTACCCCGGCTATCACTTCTGTGTCACTGTTAGACAGAGGCACAGTATACTAACCTCAAAAAAAGGCATAGCAAAATTAATTTAAAATGGGTGGCGAAAGCCAAACACACTCTGGCTAGGCTTATAAATACCCTAGGGCAGATAGCCTAGTATGAACCTATGAACCTATGACACACACAAATCAAATAAGTCTCTGCTGTCACATGTTAAGGTAATTTCTGTACAAAACTCCCACCTTTTACTTGCTTGCACTACCAAGTAACAACATGCAAGGATATGCCAGTCATTCATATTATTACAAAATACACTCCAGGTTCAACACTTACCTTGTAAATGCAGCAGTTGCAACAGTTTTAGTTCAAGGCTGACTCTGTCTGATGCAAGCAGTACACAACCATTACGTGGGTAGTTGGAGGTTGTGAGCGTTGTCTGGCATCAATGTTACTATATGTATGGGCATAGAAGGAAGGTTTTAGGCCCTTAGGTAGTGAGTGAGTGTCTTTTAGGCAATGCGAGGGCATGTTGAGAACAGCTATATCTGCCTACACCCACAGCAACAGCTGCTACATCCACCTTTGACTCTTCACCTGCATGTGGCTGTGGTGACCTTTGCATTGGTGGTGGGATGTGTGATCCTTCTCCTTGTTGCTCTTGCTGAAGCTGTTTTCTCAGGATGATGTTATGTAGCATGGCACATACTGTGAATATTTCAGTACATGTCCATGGATTATACTGCAGGGCTCCACCAGATGTATCTAGGCACCGGAACTGCAACTTCAGCAGCCCAGATACACACTCTGTGATATTTTTGGTGTTAGCGTGTGCTTCATTATGGGATTCTTCAGCAGGTGTGTGTGCATTTCTGATGGGTGTCATAAGCATGGTTTTAGTGCATAACCTTCACCCCCTTAAATGAACTTATGGGATATCCCCCCCCCCCCAGTGAATATCTGATAGAGTTGGGGGGTGCCAAATATGTGAGTTGTGATAACTTCCTGGGTTGCCAACACACATTTTCAAGATGATTCCCTTGGTATTACACACAACTTAGCAGTTAATAGAGTGGAAGCCCTTTCTATTAATGTAGAGCCTTCTCTGTTTCCCAGGTGATACATTCATTTCTACATGTGTGCAATCTATGGTACCCAGTACTTCAGGGTAGTGTGCTACAGGGTAGAGCTCCTGCATATTTCTGGCTCTATCCTCAGGGGTATGAGGAAAATATATGTGGTCACTAGCATGTTGGAACACAGCATTCAAGAACTGATGGAGGATCCTGGATGCTGATGCCACTGACGCCCCCAGCATGTCCCCTGTTGGTCTCCAAAAGGTATTTGCAGCTAAGAATCTAAGTACTACACATACCTTTATCTCCACTGGGATGGGTTCCCCTCAGTTTGGCTTAGCTCTGAGTTGAGGACAACAGAGTTTGCAGAGTTCCTGTAGTGTGTCTCTATCCACCCTGTAGCGTTCTACAATTTCCACTTCATTTTGATTGTGATAAGTTACCTGGGGTCTGAAAACTCTTCTCCTTCTTGGCCTGGGGCTATTAGCAGCAGCAAAAGCATAGACTTCAGCCTGTTGCACATACACATGAATTAAAGTAACAGCAGCTCCTAACATTGTTTTTGTGTAGACTCCTTTCCATGGCTGTTTTTTAGTAGGTTTTGGAATTTGAGTCTACATGGTTGCTTTATAGTTAGTTGAACATCTCCTCCATCTTGGCTTTGTTGATTAGCATACAATTCAGCTGTTTATGCTGTAATTTGCATGCTATGATGTTTACCTTGTTTGCATGACAGTGCGTGGCTCTACACACAGTGTAGAGCCGTTTATTGAATCTGAAACAGTTTGCTACTGCAACACGTACACAGTGTAAACAGACCGTGTAGGCTTTATTGAATCTGGCTGAAGATCTTTTTCTTTGTCAAAAAAAAATGAAATTTAAACTAAGATCTACAAGTACTTATAAATTTATGTAATAATAATTTTTCCTGCTGCTATAATCTTATGATGAGTAAAGCCACATTTCAGACCTTTTAAGTAAAATAAATCACAAAAGCAATGTTACTTTTGTAATTCCACAATGGACAATGCACAAAAGAACTTTGTTATGTGTAACGCTAGCAGAATTCAGAGTTTCATTCTCCACTGGCTGAGAACACTAGTGTGCTACTGTTAGGTAGGTGCGTAGTCAGTATGTCTGGAATTGTTTGTTGAGAACATTAGTGCGTTACTGCTAGGTAGCGTAGTCAGTATGTCTGGAATTGTATGCCATCTTCCAGAATGCAGCCCCTCAGCCTACCCCAGGCACTGCATGCTTTGGATAGCGTACATTTTCAATACTAAAAAAATCCTGTAAGTGACAGGCTTAAATGAGAAAGATTTAGTGAACCTTGCATTCTGGAAACAAAAATTAAGAAAACAGATAAATACTTAAAACCAAGGTAAATGTGCCAGTTATTTTTTTTTATTTTAATTCTAACATATCTTATTGCAAAAATGAATAATCATTCTAAAAAGGTATTCAATATGGTATATGTGGAGTATGCCTGGCTAATGATAGGCATGTAGGCAAACGTTTCATTTCCTTTCTTATGTTTTAAGTGCTCTCCAGGCTTTTTATACTCTCTACTACTGTACAGCCATACTATAGTTCACATATCACAGAGATTTCTGTGCTCTTTATTCCATTACAAGTGCACTTCTGTGAGGTAAGTGCAGTTAAAAAACAATTGATGAGTAATAGTTACTTATTGTTTATTAATTCCATTTTTTCTGTGCAAAGATCTGTTTTCGCCAATGCTAAACCACTTACGGTGGTAGATACATAATATGGTTTTCCTGCTTGATAGTAAGGGTGACCACTGGTTATCAGGTAACCTGAAGAATTTGAATTTTCTAGCGTGATAAAATAGTTTCAGACCTGTCTTAGGGTAGGATAGCTAAACAGATTACACAATGCAGAGCAGTGTTGCTTAGATCAAAGGCCATATGGTCTATAGAAGATAGCAGTGAGGAGTATGGCATATTCTAACACAGTAAGGGGTATGACATACATGCAGAAGACACAGATGTGCTACAGAGGCAGGCATAAAACTAACAATTTAATCCATGAAAGACCCATGTTGGGTACTAAGAAGATGGGAACATAGGCTACTGCACAGGATAAATATATATACCAATGTGTCTCTAGGAAGGCAATGCTAGCATTATCATACTTATAAATCACCGCAAAAGCAGTCATGCACGTTTAAGCATGTTTTTTGGCACATTTGGCTGCAGCTTCCTCACCAGACCTGAACAGCACAACCATTCCCATATGGAAGCATGACCACTCACTCTATTCTGCTAGCTGTGCATAAATGTTTTAAGCATTAGGTATTAGAGGAAAACTCATGCTACTGTAAATGACACAAATCATTACTATGAGGATGAAGATCACAGGAATCTTCCAGATGGAAAATGGCACCAGTGTTGGAATGGTGCAAGTATCAACAAGTTGTACCTTATTTTAGTCCCTGCAGCACTTGATGTCCTATGCAGAAGAACAATTAAACATGTCATAGTCCCTGATGGGAAGAGCCACTGTAATAATGGCTTTCAATGGATATCAGACTGCCTGGCATCACTGACACTCTAGATGCCAACCATATTACTGTCTGCTGGATACTTGGCACAAGTGATACCCATGACTGGCTAAACAAGAACTATTACCAATCTGCAAATATTCAGCTGGTATGTGATGACAACACTCAGATTAGGAATGTTTTGGCTAGGAATCTCAGATCCAGGCATGATGCCCAAGCTTGGCACTGTAGTACAATGTACTGTGTCACCTCATGGGTGATACAGACTGTAGAATAGCTTGTTATCCCAGTTAGGGGACAAACTACAGCTACAGACAGGCAACTCAGTATAAAACAGAGAAGGTATGTTGCTCACCTGATCTGCACAGCATAAATGTAGGATTTCTGCACTGACACCACCAGGGGGAGACAGCCAGTAGGAATACAAACCAGGCATTCCTCCAGCAAGATAGCCAAGCAACAATCCAAAAGCATAGTTTGCAAATCATGAAAGTTGGAACTCACACTGACAGAGTAAGCCATTTCACATGGTAGGTAAGAAAGAAAATGAGAGTATGTGCATACAATGTGAATGTAAGTCACAAGCTGACACATACAAATGTGCTATGGATTTGATTAGCCATACAATGTTCATGTCCAAAGCAAAGAAACAAGTAGATGCTCAGTGTAAATTTTAACAAAGCCATGGCAAACGCACATCAGGATAGGTGCACCAGTTAATGCCTCCCTTATTTGATGTGCAGCAGAAACTGTGTTCTCAATGGCAATGACTACTGCAGCATGCTGCAGTGTCAACCACCCCATGGCCATGACCACATCAGTGAACTGTCCCTGAGCTATAATGACTACTGCAGGATGCTGCACTGTCAACCACCCCATGGCCATGCCCACATCAGTGAAGTGTCCCCTGAGATATAATGACTGCTGCAGGATGCTGCACTGTCAACCATCCCATGGCCATGACCACATCAGTGATGTGTCCCTCAGATATAATGACTACTGCAGGATGCTGTACTGTCAACCACCCCATGGCCATGACCACATCAGTAAAGTGTCCCTGAGATATAATGACTACTGCAGGATGCTACAGTGTCAACCACCCATGGCCATGACCACATCAGTGAAGTGTCCCTGAGCTATAATGACTACTGCAGGATGCTGCATTGTCAAATACCCCATGGCCATGACAACATCAGTGATGTGTCCCTCAGATATAATGACTACTGCAGGATGCTGCACTGTCAACCACCCCATGGCCATGACCACATCAGTGAAGTCTCCTTGAGATATAATGACTACTGCAGGATGCTGCACTGTCAACCACCCCATGGCCATGACCACATCAGTGATGTGTTCCTGAGATATAATGACTACTGTAGGATGCTGCAGTGTCAACCACCCCATGGCCATGACCACATCAGTGAAGTGTCCCTGAGATATAATGACTACTGCAGGATGCTGCACTGACAGCCACCCCATGGCCATGACCACATCAGTGAAGTCTCCCTGAGATATAATGA
>NC_056751.1:664020339-664040339 GCF_019279795.1 Protopterus annectens | reverse complement strand
GCAGACGTGGAATTACTTGTATGCAGGGTAATGTTGGCTCTGATGCTGCAGAACTTTGGGGATGTAGAATAGCTGGTTCTACTTAAAACCAATTGTTGTTCTCTTTTTAGGGATAGAATAAATAATTAAAGGGGGAAGGACATGAAGTGGACTTGCCCTTTATAAAAACATAGTGTTGTCTTTATGTACTAGTGTTCATGTTTTACTGTATTTGTTTTCATCTAACAGAACTCAGTGTAGTCTTGCTGCATTCGCAGTTTAGACACGTTCAGATTGTAAATATTCAGCTTGATATTGTTTTGTTTGTTTTGAAGAATTATCTTTTGAGTACTTTTTTTCATCAACCAATCGACCCAACTAAATAGGGGAATGAAAACAGGTGACGGAGCTAAAGCAGTCCAACAGTTCATATACCTAAAGCATCCAAAGGAAATCTGGCTTTATAACAATATGCAGTTAATAATTGTTTATGTGGAACTCAGTGAGCCATCCTCTCATAATATATTTCTTCCTTTTCATTAAGTTGCATTTTAAATCGGCACAGATAACATGGAAATTTTCAAATCAGAATTATGATGTATGTGAAATGATAGTACAAAGTGTTTTACATTTTGGCATGCGGCTGTGCTTTTTCCTTTGGAATAATTTACCTGAGTAGTATCAAATAAATATGCCCCGCTTTATTCTAACTTGTAGGATTTCAGCAAAATGAAATACAACATTTTAATGTGTAGATACAGCTGATGGTTGATTTTACGATGTTGAGTGATCAAATTCTAATTGGTTTTCTATTTAATCTGAAATTTTTATATTTTTGATTTGTATTTTTGTCTCCACCATGATTGGGGACATATTTTCATGTTTTTACCTGCTTCTGGATCAGGTTGGTTGTTAGAAATAGTTTGGTTTACTTAAAAGGCTACCTGATTACATAATTCACCTTCTTTAATACATTCAGAAGACATGAAGAAGAGAATGAATGGAACAAGTGAAACACATATAATGCATTTGCGGTGACAAGGGTATTTCTTTAGCTGAATAATACCGTTTCATAACAGAAACAGCATATCTGAAGTCAAGAAACCATCTTAACAAGAAGCTTTGCAGTGCGTTTCTCTTTATATAAGTGTCCCCTAATTTCTCCCAGAAGAAATATGAGGAATATTGAGGAGTGCAAATGTGTTGTAGGGAATCATACGCTTCTTCTTCTTTTGGCTATTCCCATTAGGGGTCACCACAGTGGAGCGTCTGTTTCCATTTCTTCCTGTCCTCTGCATCTTGCTCTGTCACACCAGCCACCTGCATGTCCTCTCTCACCACATCCATAAACCTTATCTTAGGCCTTCCTCTTTTCCTGTTACCTGGCAGCTTCATCCTTAGCATCTTTTTCCCAATATACTCTGCATCCCTCCTCAGCACATGTCCAAACCAACGTAATCTTGCCTCTCTGGCTTTGTCTCGAAACCTTCCAACCTGAGCTGACCCTCTAATATACTGATTCCTAATCCTGTCGACCCTCATCACACCCAGTGCAAATCTTAACATCTTTAACTCTGCCACGTCCAGCTCTGACTCCCTCCTTTTTGTTAATGCCACTGTCTCCAACCCATATAACATAGCTGGTCTCACTACCCTCTTGTAGATCTTCCCTTTCACTCTTACTGGTACTCATCCATCACAAATCACTCCTGACACTCTTCTCCAGCCACTCCATCCTGTCTGTACTCTCTTCTTCACCTCTCTTCCACACTCACCATTACTCTGAACTGTTGATCCCCAGTATTTAAACTCATCCACCTTTGCCACCTCTATTCCCTGCATCCTCACCATTCTTCTATCCTCCCTCTCATTCACACATATATTCTGTCATAGTCCTGCTGACCTTCATTCCTCTTCACTCTAGAGCAGATCCCCACCTTTCCAGGGTCTCCTCCACCTGTTCCCTACTCTCACTACAGATCACAATGTCATCTGCAAACATCATAGTCCATGGGGACTCCTGTCTGATCTCGTCTGTCCATCATCATTGCAAATAAGAAAGGGTTCAGAGCTGATCCTTGATGTAATCCCACCTCCACCTTAAATGCATCCGTCACTCCCACCGCAGACCTCACCGCTATCACACTACCCTCGTACATATCCTGTAACACTCTTACATACTTCTCTGACACTCCCGACTTCCTCATACAATACCACAACTCCTCTCTAGGCACCCTGTCATCATATGCTACACTTCCAAATTTGTTCCACTTGATTAGAAATTAATAGTAGGTGTTTCTAAAGTAACACATTTTACTTTCACATGACTATCACAAACCAGTGTAGCCTGTTCCATAAATTCATGTTAGCAGAAGAGTGCCTTAACTTTGACTGTATGTCATTATGAATGTAGTCCCTATGCCATTCTGTATCTGCATTTCCTGCCAAGACTGTTCAGATTGTATTAGCTGATGTTTAAAGTAGTGTTAATAAGTGTTAAAGTTTTAGCTTTGATGACTTATTTTGGGATAAGCATTAATATTTTAACTATGATGATTTATTTTAAATTCCATATAATTTTATCCTGGTTTTAGTCACTACACTTAATGGATCTGCTTTATTCATATGTATAAGCTAGGAATGGGAAGAGTGCCTCTAAAGCTGTCAAAAAATACTCACACACACATGTGTGTGTGTGTGTGTGTGTGTGTGTGTGTGTGTGTGTGTGTGTGTGTGTGTGTGTGTGTGTGTGTGTGTGTGTGTGTGTGTGTGTGTGTGTGTATATATATATATATATATATATATATATATATATATATATATATACACACACACACACACACACACACGCACACACACTTATTAGATAATAATTAGCAGCATGCATTCATTCAGACAATGATGTTTTTAGGAGGGATAACAATAAACTGATATATATATATTTTTTAATTTTGCATTTACTCTGAGACATAGCTAGAATTGTATTGAAATGTGTGCACTATGACTGTTATTTTAGACAAACACAGACAAAGAACTCGATATACAGGAGCAGACAGTCATTGAACAGCCCCAGCCCTGGAGAAACTGAAATGGACCTCTTGGTTTCCCGAGAAAGGCCAAGAAGAGGGATTCGTAATAGTGGATATGATGTAAGATGCATTTTAAATCAGTGTTTCTGTGTAATCAAACTGTTATTTCTGGCTAATTAATAACTTGCTTTGGAGTACTCTGAGTCACATGCCATATTTCAAAAATCTGAAATGTCAAATGCAAAGGTTCCAGATTTATGCTGCCAACTTACAATGGCATTGGCATTTGAAGGGTGGGATAAGGAGCTTTTAACAAAATCTGAATGTTTCAGGCATTGTATAAAAACATTTCCTGTCCTACCATTGTTTCAGAATGAATGAGTGATTAAAACTGCAGGAAGGTCTATCTGCTTGGATGAATGTTTTTATTGCTGTCCTTTAATTTCATTTTATTTTACAGATTATTTTGTTCTCTTTGTTTACTTTAGGTATACATCCTCTCATCCTTTTTAAAAGAGCAGAACAAAAATGAAATTAGTAATGACAGGACACTACTACAGCAGACAAAAGATCTAATTATATAGAAATGTGATATTGATTGATTGAACTTAATATTTCCTACTAAAATAGTAAAATAACAATCCATGATTGCTTCTGTAGGGAGAGGACTTTGTTTTAAATGCTTTATCCACCGTCCTGTGTCTTCAGGTAATCAGACCGCACATCACATTTATTTTTATCAGTACTGAGTTATGGGTCCTGTATCATGTCATGCAGTGGAGCAAGGGATGTTTTGTTATTTACTGTTAATCCCCTAAACTGTAAGGGTGAATGCGTCCTGACCTCAGTATTCAGTAGTGCAGGGGGCATTTTGCTTATTGTTTTACTGGTAATCCCATAAACTGTAAGGGTGAGTAATGCAGTGACCTCAATGTTCAGCGTAGCAAGGGGTGTTGTTTCGCTGTTAATCCTGTAAACTGCAAGGGTGAGTATGCAGAGACCTTAGTGTTCATTGGGGCAAGGAGTGTTTTACTTTTTGATTTATTGTTAATCTCATAAACTATAAAACTGAATAATGCCTTGACCTCGATGTTTAGTGCAGCAAGGGGTGTTTTACTTACTGTTTTACTATTAACCTCATAAACTGTAAGGATGAGTATTGCAAAGATCTTGATGTTCAGCTGCACAAGGGGTGGTTTACATATTGTTTTACTGTTAGTTGCATAAACTACAAGGATGAATGTACAGTGACCTTAGTATTCATCTGACTATTGCTTCACTGTTAATTCTGCTTTGACCTTAAATGTTTTATTCTCTCCCTTTTATTGTCATAGTTTTTGCTGTAGTGTAGTTTCTTCAGTGTCCTTCAGCCAGAAGGGGGAAGGTTGATGCAGCAGAAGTAGGAAAAGACTCTACCCCCCCCCCAGGGATAAGAGATATTACGTTTCCAAACTTTTCACTCCTGGAGTACTAATTTGATCAGATTTGGCATTATGGGGGGGCTGCTCTGTGCTAATAGTCTAGTCAAAATCTGGTATTTGTAGAGCCGTTTTCTGTGGTCTAAAGTTTAATTCCCTCAGCCTCCATCTGCATATCTGTGTGACTTTGCGCAACTCACTTAACCAGAAAATGTTCATGGGCTGAGTGTGACAAAGGTCCATGTGGATCAGTCCTCTACCTTGGTTAAAAAATAGAAATAAAAAATAACCTATAAAGTTTTACTAATATTTAATACTCAGAGCATTCACTAACCATGGAGTTTCTCATTGTTGTAGCTGAACTCTAGATACATGTGCATCATATACAGTGCATTAAAAATGTGAGTCATAAACTTGTTTGTAGGCTACTTTTAAAAATATTCTTTTCAGTCAGCTTAGCTGAATTTATGAAATTTCTCTTTTCAGACAGGTTTGCTGTGCTCAGTTTTCTAAAGGTAGTGATGCAATGGGTAAAAGTTCTAATTTTCTCAAAATGCAGTGACCTCAAATACTTTTTTTTCTTGTTTGTAAAGGCTGCAGGGAATATTCCATCATACATGACCTTTTTAGTGAATTGTGTTTCTTACATTTCTTTTCGTGTGATACAGTATTTACATAAAGAAGAATCATACCTGAATATTTGGAAATTATAATGCGGCTGGACTTTACTTTTTATTGTCATTTTACTCTGGCAAGGTAGTTCCTAGTTCCTTTTGTTCTCTGTGTGTTTTAAAAAAAACAAATCATAAGTTACATTTTCCATCCTGATTTTCAAAGCAGCAGGATCTTTTATAAATATTTTGTTTATACATCAATTAAACATTTTAGTTGTATCATAAAAATATAGAGCTGCATTAATGTTATTTTATGACTTTTGATATTTACAGTTTACACCTAACATATAATTGCTATTTGACGAATTAAGAATTGTAATTAATTAACACAGTATGACTTTTAATGAATTTCTTATTCTTGAATCCATGTTTGTTACAAGCATTCCATCACATGTAGAATTTGTTAAGTGCAAACTCATTCAGGGAGAAATGTGTATTGTTTATTTTATTTATTGATTGATATTTGTTTACCAAGAAAGTCTGACTGGGCAAGAACCCTTTATCAGTGGATGCTCGGGAAAAAGCTGCACAGAATACAAATTGTAACAGAAGATCAATATCTATCACAATAAAATATACAATATTAATAAAAAATATAAACATCAAGCAAACCTATAGAAAATATAAAAGATAAATGCTGCTGAGATAAATATGAAAGAAATTTTAAAAAATATACAATATAAATTTAAAATAAATATGAAAAGGAAAAAAGAATAGTAATATTGGGTGCAGAAGGTAAAGGTTCCCTCTGCAGAGTCGCACAAGCGAGGAAGTATTGAGATGAGTACGTTAAACTGTATTATGGTGAGGTAATGGAGAGTTGTAGGCCAATACAGGCTAATGAAAGAATCAGAAATACTGGTTTGAGGCAGATTAAGCTAGGGAGTTAGCATAACGAATATGAGAACATGTGAGAAAAAGCTACATTTTTGGTATTATCCTGGCGTGGTACAGGGACAGAGCCAAGAGTAGGAAATTAATTCCTTTACTAAAGGCTTGACTGAATGAATGTTAAGTTAAAAATGCTAAAGAGAGTAGAAACACGAGAGCAGGTTTTGGTTCAGGAAGGAGAGTGAACCTTAGCTTCTATCCAGAAGTTCCGAAGTTTTCCTATTAAATCCCTTCAAATCTTCAAAACAAGTAACTTTGAGTCAATATTCATTTAAAGAAGCTTTATTTAGATTAGCATTTTCATCTTTTAGACTTTGTCATATCAAAAAAAACTTATAGAAATACTGGCTAAGGCATTGCTTTTTTATCCTAATTTCAAGAAAGACACACAGAAGGTGCAGATGTTGTGATTTGTTTTCATATTAGCATTTTAATTTGCTGTAATTATAGTTTCCCAATTGGCTGTTCTTCCTTGCTACTAATTTGCATATTTTTTTCAGAATTAGCATTTTAATATTCTGTAATTGAAGCTCCCAGATTGGCTGTGCTTTATTGCTACTAATTTCCACAATGTTTTTAGAATCCTTCCAATTTAGTGCGTCTTTCCTCACAGCTATGATTTCAGCTGCTTTGGTCCATAGGTTCATAGATAAGTACGAGGCTAACTGCCCTTGCAGGCCATTTTTAAGCATAGCCAATATCCCTTACAAAGATGAGAATCAAACCTTGTACATTGTGATTGTGCGGTAAACATCATAGCCATTATACCAACCCTTCACTGCTATACATTTATCTGCATCTAACTTTGTACTTGGTTTTCAACTGAATACAAAAATAACCCTGTTTTTTCTATCTTAATCCACAAGCAATACCAGTTTTATTGTATGTACCATTCCAGTAGTAAAAAGGCCTACCATTTTACAATTTTTTTGTATATTTGAATTTGCTGTCATTATAGAAACTGCTGTCCTTACATAAACATTATTTTAGAGGTTGAGGATCAAGTGGGTGGATTCAGATTCTTTGTGTGCCACCTGTTTTCATTTAAGTCTCTTGTTTCATTAAAACACACGCTTGCAAGCTAAAAGAGTTACCAGATCTATTCTAATCTTCTACCAAAAGTTGGCCAGAACCTGCTTTTATGAGCCTTCCCGTGTTTAAAAACACACATACACACACACACACACACACACACACACACACACACACACACACACACACACACACACACACACACACAAAAAACACCATCAAACTCCTTGACTGATTAAGACCGCGACAATAGTAGAGCCCACTTGTATGAGGCTTTGAAAAAAAAACATTTTTAAACCTTTGTCAAAGTAGTGGTTGATTAACCGTGAAAGTTGAAGCGCTTTTGCCCATGAGCAGAGCTTCATCAGATAATTTACACAATTTGTATCAGATCTACAGATTAATACTTATAATTTGTCTTATTGTGTTAATGAAGTGACATATTTAGATCTAATTTTGAAAGGTTTAGAAAATGGAGAAATATGTACTGTAGTACATAGGAAACTTTTAGATGGGGGGGGGGCAGTACTTACATGGCACTAGTTACCATCCACCTCATCTTCTTTCCTCACTACCCTATGGGGGATTTTTAAGATTATCTAGGATTTGTAGCAAAGAGAAAGATTTTTTGAATGAGATATACAAATCTGCTAATATGTTTTTGAGTATGGGATACAAGTTAGATGTGGTGAATGAAGCCATTCAGAAGGTTTTACAACCTATTGGTATACAACGACAACAAAAGTTTAGTAATAATAATCAGTTTTATGATATAAGTACTAAGGGTAAGAAAGGACAGATGTATTTTGTGATGACTTATAACGTTATAAGTGAGAAAATTTGTGCTTTGTTACAATATTATTGGAATTTTCTTTTTAAAGATAGAGACCTGTCTAAAGTATTAGATAAGTCACTTTGCATATCAAACAGACATGGACGAAATCTCAAGGGTATGTTGGTACATGGTACCTTTATTTCCCCAAGTTCTAATATTATTCGACAACCTGCAATTTTTGGAACTTTCCCTTGTAATAATTGTACTGTTTGTAATCATGTAGTACATTCTTTTAAGTTTATTAATAATGTTAAATTTGTACCCGGGGGCTATTTTCTTGTAATATTAGTGGGGTTTATATACATTTTAAAAGTCCATGTAATCTCTTTTACATTGGTGAAACTAAGAGAATGTTTAAAGTGAGACTGTTAGAGCATATTAAGGATATCAAAAATAAAAGAGAGGACAAGATTGTGGCCTGCATTTTAAGGAAAAACATAAACAAACTATACAATAGAAGGAGGAAGCTACTACATGATAGAGCAAAATCCCAAAAAGGGAAGGCATCTCTGATCAGTGTTAGCAAAAAACAACGGGCACTCATAAAATCGTCTAAGGCCAGCTTCGAGAGAAAAATTGCACAGGACACTAAGGATAATCACAAGGCTTTCTTTAGTTATGTTAGGAACCTGGGTGGGAATTCCCAGATATGCTCAGAATTAGTCCAAAATGACAAAAAACACACCAAACCCACAGACATTGCCAACATCTTAGCTGACAGGTTCAGTGCAACCCCCCCCTCCCCACCAAAAGGGCAAATATCTATCCCAGCAGAGTGCTGCCCCCCTGACATCTCAGATGCTCAGGTAAGAGCCGCCCTCTCCAAAGCAAAAAACACAGCATCAATGGGACCAGACGGTGTCCCGGGTTGCGTCCTACATGAACTCCAAGAAGAGCTAAACCCAAACATAAAACTACTGTGCAATCTCAGCCTTACCACAGGATATGTACCCAAAGAGTGGCATACAGCAACAGTGGTCCCTCTCCACAAAGGTGGTGCCTCAACGGATCCTGGAAACTATCGCCCCATAATCCTGACTAGCTTGGTCTGCAAAGCTATGGAAAGGATCTTCATGGACCTCATAAAAAAAGATATTGGGGACCTACAGACACTGGATCCTACCCAGTTCGGCTTTGTTAAGGGAAAATCCTGCCTCTTAAACCTGGTCAATTTCTTTGAAACAGTCACCAAGGCCATTGACGAGGGGAAGGTGGTCCATACAGCCTACCTGGACCTCGGAAAAGCCTTCGATACAATACCCCACTCGGGCATTATAGATAAGCTCACCAGCTTAAATATAAACCCCTATGTCACTAGATGGGTTGCAAACTGGCTCAAGGACAGAACCCCCATGGTTAGAATTGCTGGAGCCATGTCAGACTCCAAACCAGTTACAAGTGGCATCCCACAAGGCTCAGTCCTGGGACCTCTCCTGTTCGGTATATATTTCTCGGAGGTACAGGCCAACATGGAAGGACTGTGGCTGACCAGTTCGCAGATGACTGCAAACTCGGTGCTATAATTGACTCTCCAGCCGACACAAGCATCCTCCAAAAGGGCCTCATAGAAACAGACAACTGGTGCCAGAGCCATGGCCTCAAGCTAAATGCCAAAAAGTGTATAGTCATCCCCTTTAGCAAAAACAAAGTGCCCACAAATTACCACATAGGTGGTAATCCATTAAGTACAGAAGAAGTAATTAGGGACCTGGGGACCCAAGTTGATAGCAATCTCTCATTTGACAACCACATGGCCAAAGTGGTTAGAAAATCATTTTATATAGCCCACCTAATCATGAAGGGATTCACATCTAGATCAGGGGAGGTCATCGTACCACTCTACTCATCCCTCATCAGGCCCATAATTGAGTACAATGCCCCTTTTGGGATGTACCTTACCAGACACCTGCAGCAACTGGAAAGACCCCAAAAGTACCTCACCAAGAGGATCAAAGGGCTCAAACAGATGCCATATGCTGCCCGGTTAAAGAAACTCCAGCTCTACTCAGTGGCATACCGCCTGCTCAGAGGCGATCTGTGCCTGATGTATAAAGCCATGTCCAACCTGGAATTAATGGACATGCTGCACCTCAGAAAATCCAAATCCCATCGAGCTATGCGCTCGAAAGACTTGAACCTCAGCACTGAAATAAATAGGACATGCTGGAGGGACAGATTCATAACCCAGAGGCTCCCTTCACTCTGGAATAAAGTCCCAGTCCAGGTTAGGCAGAGTCCCTCATTGACTCTCTTCAAGAGGAATCTTGATGAGTGGATGGGGGATCGTAGGTTTACCCCGGGTATCACTTCTGTGTCACTGTTAGACAGAGGCACAGTATACTAACCTCGAAAAAGGGCATAGCAAAATTAATTTAAAATGGGTGGAGAAAGCCAAACACACTCTGGCTAGGCTTATAAATGCCCTAGGGCAGATAGCCTAGTATGAACCTATGAACCTGTATGCATTCTGGATATGTTCCACCAAATAAGGTATGAACTAATGGATCAGTCAACTCTAGATCTTTTGACCAATATGTTGAAGAAAGACAACACCGTACACATAACCCATTTTCTACAGTGGGACAGACTTTTAGCACAGTTCCTCTACAGGTTCGGGAATTGTGTGATAAATTTGAACAGCTTCTCCAGAAGGAGACTAAGGTACATTTTATTATTTTGGGTTTACAACATTTTATGGAACTAAATATATCACCTAGAGGTATCTGTTTTATGAAGAACCAAAGCAATCCATTTGATGCGAACAGTGAGGCTGATAAGCTTTTTCGTGATCGCTGGATTGCAGCAGCACATAAATGTGTTATGGACTGGGTTGCTATTCTAATTGAACGTGATCAACTCAGCAACAAAAACTTAAACAGGAGCTTCAAGTTTTATCTGTAGAGATTTCTTCTCATTTAAATGTTCCTAATTTGGATTGCCTGATGAATAACCTGAATGATAAATTAAAATCTTTGGAAACTGATTTGGTGGAACAGAAGAAAGTTAAATTAATGAGAGATATTCGGGCCGCATTTTTGTACTGTAATCCAGTCAGAAGCATGGGAAGCAGTCACGTAACTACAGAAGCTTTAAAAAGTCAAATACTGTTTCTTTCATTTCCTCAGAAGGAACTGGGTATAGTTCAGGTCAGGAAAGTGAAGAAAACAAGTATCCTCCATTGCCTACTGCACAAAACCTGATAGAACATGAACGGCATTTTCAAAAACAGAATGGAAGCAATAAAGAACAGTTCAGTAGAAGAGATGGAGAAATGGAACTTATGGCAATAACATGGGGACTTCACAACAGCCACCGCCATTGCACCAACATTTTCGGAAAAGAAGAGAGAGAGACCTGTCTGAATTATTGGATAAGTCACTTTGCAAGTCATATTGACATAGACGAAATCTCAAGGCCATGTTGGTACATGATACTTTTATTTCCCCAAGTTCTAATATTATTCAGCAACCTGCAATTTTTGGGACTTTCCTTTGTAATAATTGTACTGTTTATAATCATGCAGTAGATTCTTTTATGTTTATTAATAATGTTAAATTTGTACCCGGGAGGTATTTTCTTGTAATACTAGTGGGGTTTATATACATTTTAAGAGTCCATATAATCTCTTTTACATTGATGAATCTAAGAGAATGTTTAAAGTGAGACTGTTAGAGCATATTAAGGATATCAAAAATCAAAGAGAGGACAAAATTGTGGCCTGCATTTTAAGGAAAAACATGGTAGGGATGTTTTATTGTTACAGGGCAGCATTTTGGAGCAAGTTAATTTTAAAATAGCTGATAGGGGTTCACTTAAAGAGTACCTTCTTTTTAAAGAGTCTATTTTTATTTTAAAATATGATACTTTGGTACCTGTAGGTTTGAATTGTGAAGTTAATTGGAAGTATCTTATTTAATTGTTTAATGAAATTATTATTTTGAGTAATTTGTATTTAAGATGGTTTGTGAAAATGCTTGTTATTCCTTGAAGGTCTTTTGACTGAGGCACTAGAGAGAGAAATAAAGCCTGCTTTGGATCAGTAGCCTGTTATTTATATTATTTCTCTTGGATTTTGTGGTTTTGCTTCATCAGATAATTGTTTGTAGGTGAATATCCCAGTTATTGCAAAAATAAAATAATGCTGAGGATTTGTTATTGAATTCAAACAGGCAGTGGACCAGCACGGCATAATAACAAAAACATTTATTTAAAGCAAATAAGAAAATACATGTGTAAATGCATTCACATAGTGCTACTGTGCTTCATCAGACATAAATGCTACAAACAAACAGCTCTCCTTTTAAAATAGCTAGCATCCAATCACATCCTGAGAGCAACTGGTAGTTAACTCCAACTTCCTCTGTCTAGGAAGGACATGGGCACCAGTCCAGGAGTGAATTTGCAGTCACCCATCCATTGATCTAGGTTATGTTTGAAGTGGGTTAGGGAGGGGCTATGTTTCATGTGAACTGGAAGCTTGTTCCAGAGAAGTGACAGTCTCTGAGAGATGTATCTATCCCTCCAGCATGACCTGATTATGTCAGAGGCTTGGTTAAGATCCCTGGAGTGAGTGACCATCCTGAAGTTTGATTTACGAATGTGTAACAGTTCTATCATGGCCAAGTCAGAGACTGCTCTGTAAGCCAGGCACAGGTCGCCCCTTGGCAACCTGTAGGAGACAGAATACATTGACAGGCTTTCAGTCTTTCCTTATAAGACTTGTTTTGTGTACCATGTCATTTCTTGTTGAGAAATCTCTGTGGTCTGTCCATTTGTTGCAGTTGTCTGATGCGGTACATGCAAAAAGGAGCACTGTACTCAATTATTGGTCTGATGAGGGCTGAGTATAATGGAATTATAACATCCTTGGGTATAGATGCAATGCCTTTACTTATAAGATGTGCCACATAGAAGGGTTTCCTTTCTGTTGTGGTGGTCAAAGATCAGATTGCTATCAACCTGAGCACACAGGTCAAATACCACTGGGTCTTAATTAGGGGTACTGTCTATAATGTAGTTAGCAGGGATGTTTACTTTCCTAAAGGGAATAATAATGCATTTTTTTTTGCATTTAGTTTTAATTTGTGGTTTTGGCACCAATCATTTGTCTGCGTTAACCCTGTCTGCAGTATATTAACATTACTGGAGGACTCGGTGATTGCTCCCAGTTTGCAATTGTCAGCAAACGTGGTCATCCACAGACTGTTCAAGTTTGCCTGGACTTCTGAGAAACAAATAAGGGGACCAGCACAGAATGCTGTGGTATGCCACTGGTGACTGGTCTTTTGTTTGAGGTAAAGTCACTCACTTTGACAGTATGTGCCCTCCCAGTGAGCCAGTTGGCTACCCATATGGTAATGTAGGGGCTAAATCCCAGTTGGGAGAGTTTCTCTATAATACCTGAGTAGGGGATTATGTCAAATGTCTTAGCTAGGTCAAGATAGGTGGTATGCACTCTCTTTCCCTCATTCAGGTCCTTTCTGACTATGTCAAAGAAGTCAACCATTTTTAACAGGCATGATCTACCTTTAACAAATCTGAATTGGGTTTGGTCCAGAGTTTGGAGATGATCTATGTCCTTGTTAATAAGGTTCATAATGATTCTTTCCACGGCCTTGCAGATGAGGCTAGTCAAGCTTATAGCCTATAATTCCCAGGGTCGGAGGGATTACTGTTGCTGTCCTCCATTCTGCCGGAACATAGCCAGTTCTCAGGCTGTGGTTAAACAGGGATCCAAGTGGGTCTACAAGGTCCTGTTTTACGTTGTTTAAAGTCAACCTCAGATGCTGTCTGGTCGCATTGATGCTGTGTTTTTGGCCTTTGAGAGGACTGAGATGACCTGCTCTCTTGAGATAATAGGCTGAGGAGTGGCAGATATACTTTTGGGGATGACTGCAAGGGTCAGGGGAATGAGGTGTACTCCAAATCTGTCAGCTAGCAGGTTGGCTATTACCTTCAGTTGAGTATGGGTGGTATCATCCACAACCAGTTCAGTGCATGGATATTCCCTTTTAGATTTTGGGTGTAGTTAAAGAATGCCTTATGATTATCCTGACAACCCACTTCTTCTAGTCCATACAGATTCATTATGTGAGAGATACAGCTATATCAACAACCTAGAATCCAGGCTCTCTCACTCACCAGTCAGTCCATCTGATACTAAGCAGGTTGTCAGCATGCATACCTCCACTCCTGCACCTACCAAACCAACAACACATAAATCTACAGTACATATGTAGAGGTCTTTACAAGAAGCTTAGCTAAACATCAGAGACCTCCCAAGCACAAACAAAACCATGCTTCATGTAATACATTCTCTGCAGAACATAGTACACATAATATATCCCACACCAGTGTCTCACCAGTCAAGCCCCAAAGGCATAACACAAAAACAAACACCTTAGTCATAGGTGACACAATTGTGAGACACACAGGTGTCCCTCTCACCAGGATGGATAAGGAAAAGGTTCTGGTCAGCTGTCTGTCAAGTGCCAGTATCCACCACATTGCACACATGCTCAAGTCTTTCAACAACAGGCACTGTTATGATTCTGTTATAGACCATGTTGGTGTGAACGACATGAGATGTACCTCACTGGACTATACGAAGAGAGACATGACTGAGCTCTCAGATTATGTGTCTCAGCAGGTATGTCCTTAGCCTTAAGCAGCATTTTACCTTCACCTAGGATGATACCTTAGTACAAACACAAATTGATTGACTTCAATAATTGGCTTAGTTTCTGGTGTCATTCAAATGGGAGCCAGTATCTTGTCAGCCTGGGATGACATAGTGGACAAACATCGATGCTTTGCAAAAAATGGTCTTCATCTGTCACCCCTGGGAATTTGGTTACTGGCTAAGGCTCTTGCCATCCCCATAGTGCCTTTTTTTAAGCAATGTCACAAGAACAAAATTTCCAGTGTAAAAATACCCTCTAAAAACAAGCTCAAGGTTATACTGCTAAATGCTAGGAGTCTAAACCGGAAACTGTACTCAATGGAAGCAGTTCATACCCTGGAAGATGCTGAGATTTGTGCAGTCACTGAGACCTGGTTTAAGGCTGCACCCCAGCTATACCAAGCTGCATTTCCTTCCACATGATCAGACCACAAACTGAAGGCATGAGAACTAAAGGAGGTGATGTGTCAATATTCATTAAAGATAAATACACCTCTAGATTGGTTAAACAGCATGATTCCCTTGAATTACTTCAGATGCAATTGATTGTAGGTACCCCCTCCATGAATCAGGACATCTACTCAGCCTACTTGGATCTACTTGAGTCAATCAAGATGCAACCAAACAGCCTGTTTTTGGATGACTTTACCCGTCCATAGAGTGGGTAAACTATATGTGTTATAACTCACTTGCACAAAGGTTCCTGGACTTTAACTCCAGTGCCCTGGAACAGCTGGTTGACACACCCTCAAGGGGCTCAAACATCTAGGACCTGGTGCTCACCAACATGGGAAACTGCTGCTCCACCCCCAGTGTGTGGCCTCAACTTAAAAAAGCAAATAAGAGTCCTATTGAAATCCTTCAAAGTTAACTACGAATCCAAATTATCTTCCCTAACTAAGGATAACCACAAGGCATTCTTTAGTTACATCTGTAACCTAAAGGTAAGGCCCAGATATGCCCTGAACTCGTAGTTAATGGTAGCACATATATAGAGCCTGTGGATATAGGAATCCTGCTGACTGAGAGGTTCAGTGAAAACTTCAGTCCCCTGTTCCTGCCGCATATACCCCAAGGCATCCCAAACAGCTATCCCTCACCTAGTATCTCTGAGGAGCAGGTCTTAAAGGCCCTCTCCAAGGCCAAAAACACAGATTCTATGGGGCCAGACAACATCCCGGCTGTGTTCTACATGGGTTAAAACAGAAATTAGCATCACCATTGAGTGCGCTTTTCAATCACAGCCTAAGCACTGGCTTCAACCCAGTGGAATGAAAAACAGCTACCATCATCCCTTTGCACAAAGGGGGTGCATCCAAGGACCCTGGGAACTATAGACCCATTAGCCTGACCAGCCTTATCTGCAAGGCCATGGAATGAATCATCATGGACCTTATTAACAAAATATAAGAAATCTTCAAATGCTGGACACCACCCATTTTGGCTTTGTCAAGGGGAGATCATGCCTGTTAAACTTTAGACCTAGACGAGGGCAAATCTGTGCATACTGCCTACCTAGATGTAGCCAAGGCATTTGACGCAATCCCCCACTCAGGCATCATTGATAAACTCACCCAGATGGGTATCAACCCATATATTGTCAGGTAGTTTGCAAACTGGCTCACTGATAGAACTCATAAGGTCAAAATAGGGGAGTCCACCTCTTTTAGCAGACCTGTAACCAGTGTTGTTCCACATGGATCGGTTCTGGGACCTGTACTGTTCAGAGTCTACTTCTCCAAAGTATAGGCTAAAACTAAGGGACTGTGGCTGACAAAGTTTGCTGATGGCTGCAAACTTGGAGCGATCATTGAAATCTCTAGCAATGTCAACATCCTGCAAGAAGGTTGCAAACTAATGACTGTTGTCAAAATCATGGTCTTAAACTTAATGCAAAAAATATATTATCATCCCATTCGCAATGGTGATGTTCCTGCAAACTATCACATCAATAGCAATACCCTAAGCACACAGTCAGTGATGAGAGATCTGGGCATACAGGTTGACAGCAGCATTAACTTCGATCACCATGTCTCCACAGTGGTAAGAAGGGCATTTTATATTGCTCATCTCATAAGTAAGGGTATTGCCTCCATAAAAAAAGAGGTTATACCTCCCCCATACTCTACCCTCATCAGGCCAGTAATAGAGTACAACACTCCCTTTGGTATGTTCCTTTCCAAACACCTGCAGCAATTGGAGAGACCACAAAGGTTCCTTACAAAGAAAATTCAGTGTCTTGAAGATCTGTCTTATGTGGACAGACTGAAATCATTGTCACTTTACTCTGTGTCATACAGACTGCTCAGAGATGACCTGTGTGTTGCATATAGAGCAATCTGTGACCCAGCTTTAATGGAAATGCTGCACATTCTCAAGTCAAATGGCACATGGGTCACTCACTCAAAGGACCTTAACCTGGTATGTGACCTCAACAGAACTTGCTAGAGATAGAGATTTGTCTCACAGCGGTTGCCCCACCTTTGGAACAAGCTTCCTATTCATGTTAAACAAAGTCCCTTGTTTAACCTATTTAAGTGCAATTTGGATGATTGGATGGGTAACTGGAAATTCACCCAGGGGTTCCACCTGTGTCCCTCCTGGACAAGGGCAGTAGGTGCTGATTTTAGTGTCTGCATCAACCAAACACCCTTGGGAATACGGATTGAATTTGGTTAGGCTTGTAAGGGCCCTGAGGCCGTTAGACTAGTAAGATCCTATGATCCATAGCTATGGATGCTGTTTTGCTTTGTAATGAGCTTTGGATGACTTGACAAGATCTCTGATTTGTTTGTTTAAGCTAGAGAGGTATTTCTTCCTCTGCTGAGCTAGTTCTCTCTTGTTCTTGGGCATTAGTTTCTTTCTCTTGTTGAATGGCCTGGTTATGCTAGGGGTCCAACAGGGTGGCTTGTTTTTTCATCAAGACCTGGTTTTAATCTAGTCAGATTTGGCCAATTCTATAGAACTGCTTAAGTGGTTATACATGGTATTTTTGTACATCTTTACATAGGAGTCTGTGTTATCTACGTTCAAGAGGGCTTTGAAACTTCTTATACCATCACTTAGTAGGAGGTAATTTGTCTCTGAAAAATTTGTCAGCATTTTTGAGCTTGATGGGGTATCTAGTCTTATAATTACATCAAACGTAACTGTTTTATGGTCAGATCTTACCAGGGAGGACATCACATGAGGTGGGAGTGCGGTGCTCTCTCATGTTAATGAATACTATGTCATACTACTATGTACTATGTCCAGGACATTTGAGCCTCTTGTGGGTGTGCTTACTAACTGTTGCACAACATTTGCATTGACAAAGTACAGGAACCTCTGAGCGAGCATGTTTGTGGTTGTATATGATGTGTATGAGAGGATTTCCACCCCAAAAAATGTATTTTTATATAGTTTGATCTTGGACATTTGCCCTTTGTGCTGTAAGCCACTAATTAGAGATGGTCACTTTATTCTGCGCTTCGCTGAAGTGAATTTTACTTCAGTTCATCACATGTACTTACATTGATAGATTACATGTGACAGTGAAGTGCAAATTCTTCCCATGCATCAGAGTAAGACAATGGATATGTTTCATTCACTTGTACTGCTAAGGAACAGCAAGATACATGATTTTGCTGAGAAAGGAAGACAGTAGGTAAGGGTAGTGACCTTTTCTCCACCGTTGTGTAATGTCTTAGCTGGTATATTTAAAGTTATTGGTGTGTGAGACTGTCGTGGGGGGCTTGCCCCCTGTAAGAACATTGTTTTTAGTGATTTTGCTGAGGGCTCATAGATGCTAGCTATTTCAATGATTTGTACTCCAAGATTTTGCTGAGTTTGATAGGTCCATAGATGTTAGCTATTTCAATGGTTCATGTTCCAGTATACTGAATTGGAGACCCTTAGCTGATCAGCCCCACTGGTATATGTTTGCCTTTGTTTGAGCAGACTTTGAAAAAAGGTAAATCACTGATAATCTGTTTGTTCATCTGTCCTAAATGATGACTTAAAAAAAATTAGACAAGAGTCTTAAACCTGTTATAAGCAGGTATATGTAGCAGCATCGGACATTTAAGGACAAGACAGCTAAACCTGTTACAGACACATATTCAGCAGACTGAATGAAAATGCTGCCAAGAATAAGTTATGTACTCCCTCTCTATCCTTCTAGTTTTTAACTTGTTTATTACAGACCGTTCATTGTACCATCTTACTGTCATTGATTCGTAGAGTACACATTCCCACATGTTTTTTTTGCTATGCCCTGGGCTCAACGCTAATTAACAGACCCAACTAACTATATCAGTAATAAGTTCCTGTAAACTTATAAAGTGCTTAATGTCATCCAGTCCAGCTGGAATACCACTGTGTATAGAAGATTTAACTAGTTGGCAGAGGCCCCTTTCATTCATTCGTTTTACACTACAAAAATGACAGTAGGTCAGTGTAGTTCCCAAAATTTCCACTAGTCATCCATTCATATCACTAAACACCATATATGGAGGGACTTGCCACATTCTGTGATATTTACTGCAGTACAGCACATAATACAAAATGAGGATTTTGTAATATACATTTAGAAAATAATGAATTTTAAAAGAGAGAGGCCATATGGTGCTGAGTAGGATGTACCCAATATTGTAATAGAGGTCAGAGTAACATAGTGGCCTTGTCCTGCTGTGCTGTCCATGCACATCTTAGATGTGGGTTCATGTCCAGGGAAGAAGCCAGCTGTGGCTGTGGATACGCCTTCACTACATGGCTCCATTCCTCTAGGCTATGCGGTGTACCTTGCAGTGTTTATTACCTGATTACATAGCAGTACAACCTGGCAACATATGCTATGTTAATATTATATATTAGTAGGTGATGTCATATATAAGTTAGCGGATTACAAGTCAGTAAAGATGTGTTTATTACTACAAGAAGTATACTGAAAAAAATTATTAGCATGTTGGGAGGTTAGCATAATACTTAAGGTGTTTACCTTACAGTCACAAGATGCAGAGTTTGATTCTGACAGGGGGTAATTAGCTGGGGTTAAAATGACCCACAAGAGCATTTAGCCTTGTACTAATCTATGAACCTATGGACATGTGAGATTCTTACCATGTAGTAAAAGACATTGCTTTTCGGTACTTTATTGCATATCATTGTCAGACATATATAGTCACACTGCCCACAAGATCCAATCTCAAGCATTCAGCACTAGACCTAATTATCACCAACATGTTCTTCTCAATCTCCAACATCAGCATCCACCCTGTATAAACAGCCACATCAAACGGCTCCCAAAGCAAGCCAACTCTACACACTTTACATACTTATACCCCATTTCTATCCTACCCACTCTAGGATATGAAAGCTCATAGGCTTGTACTAAGCTAACTGGTCTTGTGAGCCATTTTAAGCCTAGCCAATTATCCCTTATGAGAATCAAACCCTGCACCTTGTGTTTGTAAGGCAAAC